>NC_073377.1:136754047-136856547 GCF_028641065.1 Leucoraja erinaceus | reverse complement strand
GAGAGGGGAACTCGCCGGCACCGGCTCCCAGGTAGGGAGGGAGCTGCTACTCGAGGCGTTTGTCTTTGTATGAAGAGTTACAGCAGGCAGTGTGGGCGCCGCGTGTGTGTGAGAGGCATGGCGAGGGGACTGCGTGTGTGTCTATGTGTGTGTCTATGTGTGTGTCTATGTGTGTGTGTATGTGTGTGTCTATGTGTGTGTATGTGTGTGTGTTGGGGGAGAGCGAACTCTGTCTATGTGAAAGAGAGACGGAACTCTGTGTGTGTGTGTGAGAGAAAGAGAGCGAACTTCGTGTGGGGGGAAGAGAGAAAGGGAACTGTGTGAGCGAGAGGGAGAGAGCGAACTCTGTGTCTATCTGTGTTTGTGAGGAGAGTGAACTGTGTGTGTGTGTGAGGGGGGGGAGAGTGAACTGTGTTTGTGTGTGAGGGGGGAGAGTGAACTGTGTGTGTGTGTGAGGGGGAGAGTGAACTGTGTGTGTGTGAGAGAGGGGAGAGTGAACTGTGTGTGTGTGTGAGGGGGAGAGTGAGTGAGCTGTGTGTGTGTGTGTGTGTGGGGGGAGAGGGAACTGTGTGTGTGTGTGTGAGGGGGGAGAGTGAACTGTGTGTGTGTGTGAGGGGGGAGAGTGTGAACTGTGTGTGTGAGAGAGGGGAGAGGGAACTGTGTGTGTGTGTGTGAGGGGGAGAGGGAACTGTGTGTGTGTGTGAGGGGGGAGGGGGAACTGTGCGTGTGTGTGTGGGGGGGGAGAGGGAACTGTGCGTGTGTGTGTGAGGGGGGAGAGGGAACTGTGTGTGTGTGTGAGGGGGGAGAGGGAACTGTGCGTGTGTGTGTGAGGGGGGAGAGGGAACTGTGTGTGTGTGTGTGTGTGTGTGTGTGTGAGGGGGTGTGGGTGTGTGAGTGTGTGTGGGTGTGGGAGGGTGGGGGTGTGTGTGTGTGTGTGAGGGGAGAGGGAACTGTGTGTGTGTGTGTGAGGGGGGAGAGGGAACTGTGTGTGTGTGTGTGTGTGTGTGAGGGGGAGAGGGAACTGTGTGTGTGTGAGGTGGGAGAGGGAACTGTGTGTGTGTGTGTGTGTGTGTGGGGGGAGAGGGAACTGGGCGTGTGTGTGTGAGGGGGGAGAGGGAACTGTGTGTGTGTGTGAGAGGGGCAGGGAGAGAGCGAACTGTGAGGGGGAGAGGTAGAGAAAGGGAACTGAGGTGCGTGTGAGATGTCGGAGAGCTCTATTTGTGTGAGAGAACTCGTGAGAGAGAGAACTGTGAACTCGGCGAGGAGGAGGAGAATGAGGTGTGTGTGAGAGAACGGCGTGTGCGAGGGTGAGAGGACTGTGTGCGCTTTGCGAGTGTGTGTGAGCTATGTGTATATGGTCTGCCTATCAGTGCACGCGTGTGTGTATAGGGGTATTGGTGTCTTGAGAGTGTTTGTATATACGGGTCTGTGTGTATCTATCGATGTGTGTATCTGTACCTGTGAGTGTGTTTGTGTATATCAGAGTGTGTCAACGTGTGTCTCTGTGTGTGAGTGTGTCTCTGTGTGCGAGTGTGTCTCTGTGTGCGAGTGTGTCTCTGTGTGCGAGTGTGTCTCTGTGTGTGAGTGTGTCTCTGTGTGCGAGAGTGTGTCTCTGTGTGTGAGTGTGTCTGTGTAAGTGTGTGTAAGTGTGTCTCTGTGAGTGTGTGGCTCTGCGTGTGTGAGTGCGTCTGTGTGAGTGCGTGCGTCTCAGTGTGTGAGTGTCTGTGTTAATGTGTCTCTGTGTGTGAGTGTGTCTCTGCACGAGTGTGTCTGTGTGTGTGCACGAGTGCGTGTCTCTGTGCGAGTGCGTGTCTGAGTGTGTGTCTCTCTGTGTGTGAGTGCGTCTCTGGGTGTGAGTGAGCATATGTGTGTGTGTGTCTCGGCGTGTGAGTGTGTGCATCTCTGGGCGTGTGTGAGTGTGCATCTCTGAGTGTGTGCATCTGTGTGTGAGTGCGTGCGCCTCGGTGTGTGTGAGTGTCTGTGTTAATGTGTCTGTGCATGAGTGTATCTGCGCGAGTGTCTTTGTGTGAGTGTGTCCGTGTGAGTGTGTCTCTGTGTGTGAGTATCTCTGTGTGTCAGTGTGTGGCTCTCTGTGTCAGTGCGTGGCTCTGGGTGTGAGTGTCTCTTGTGAGTGCGTGTGTGTGTGTGAGTGGACGTCTCTGTGCGAGTGCGTGTCTCTCGGTGTGCGAGTGCGTGTTAGTGTGTGTGTCCGTGTGAGTGTGTATCTCTGGGTGTGAGTGTGTGTGCCTGTGTGATTGTGTCTCTGTATGCGTGTGTGTGTGTCTATGCGTGTGTGTGTGTGTGTGTCTCTGTGTGTGTGTGAGTGTCTCTGTGTGTGTGAGTGTCTATGTGTGTGTGTGAGCGTGTGTGTCTCTGTGAGTGTCTGTGCGTGTGAGTGTCTGTGCGTGTGTGTGTGAGTGTCTGTGTGTGTGTGTCTCTCTGTGTGTGAGTGTGTGTGTGTGTGAGTGCGTGTGTGTGTGTGCCTGTGTCTGTGCCTGTGTGTGTGTGTATGTAAGTGAGTGTGTGTGTGTATGTGTTTGAGTGTGTGAGTGTGTGTGTGAGTGCGTCTCCCTGTGTGTGTGTGTGAGTGCGTCTCCCTGTGTGTGAGTGCGTCTCCATGTGCGTGAGTGCATTTCGCTCTGTGTGTGAGTGTTTCTGTGTTTGTGTGTGTGTATGTGCAAGGTGCTCTTTGCTGTTGTGTCGGGGTTATGGGTGAGAATGTGGAGGTGGGTCGATGGGCTGAGGACGGGTGTTACCCAGTCGGGGGATGAGAGGGATTCGAGCCACGGCACTTCCACCCCCCCCCCCCCCCCCCCCCCCCCCCCGCCCCCAGCCTCCCCCACCCCCCCTCCCCCCCCCCCCCCCCCCCCCCCCCCCCCCCCCCATGTGTGTGTGAGTGCATCCCATTCAACCCTTCGAGCCAGCACTGCCATTCAATATGATCATGGCTGATCATCCCCAATCGGTACCCAATCAGTGCTGTGTGCAAGGGAGAAACTCTGTGCCTAGGATACAGCATGGAAACAGGCCCTTCGGCCCATCTCATCCATGCTGACCAATTACAGCTACACTAGTCCCACCTGCCCACGTTTGGTTCATATCCCTTCAAACCTGTCCGATCCATGCATTTGGCCCAGTGTCCTTTAAATGTTGTTTATAGTCCCTGCCTCAACTACCTCCTCTGGCAGCTCGTTCCATCCACCCACAACCCTCTGGATGAAAAGTTGCCCCTCGCGTTCCTATTAAATCTTTCCCCTTCACCTTAAATCTATGTCCTAGATTCTCGACCCTCTACTGAAAAAGACTGAATTCCCCTCATGATATTATACACCTCTATAAGATCACCCCTCAGCCTCATAAGCTTCAAGGAATAGAGACCTGGCCTGCTCAACCAAGAGCTCAGATCCTCTAGGCCTGGCATAATTCTCATAAATCTTCTCTGCACCCTTTCCAGCTTAACAAAATCCTTCCTATAGCATGGTGACCAAAACTGATCACAATACTCTAACTGCAGCCTCACCAACGTCTTGTACTACTGTGAACATAAGATCGTAACCTAAACTCAATACCCTGGCTGACAAAGGCCAATGTACTGAAAGACTTCTTGACCACCCTAGCTACTGTATCTGTGATGCCTGTGTCAGTAAGAGGTAACAAACTAAACTATCCAAATGTGTAGGTGTCGCCCATCTCAACACCTTAAACGGTGGATTATGTGCCCTCTGGGCTGGGTAACAAAGACCCATTGCCAAGGGCAACGAGAGAGACACAAGAGATTGTCAGAGGGAGGCCCAGCGCTAAGTGGAGGAACAGCACCTCATGTTTTGCTTGGGAAGCTTACAGCCAGCGGTATGAACATTGACTTCTCCAACTTCAAGTAACCTTTGCTTTCCCTTCCCATCCTAATTCTCCGACTAGTTTCAGTCTGAAGGAAGGTTTGGACCCGAAACGTCATCAAGTTCTTCTCTCCAGAGATGCTGCTTGTCCCTCTGAGTTACTCCAGCATTGTGTATCTACCTTTGGTTTAATCCAGCATATGCAGTTCCTTACTACAATTTAGTTCCATTGTCCTCGTGATTAAAATATTCCTGTTGGTATGCGTCGTTATCACCTTCCCCTTAGCCAACAATGAACCACCCTTCTTCTACATTTCCTCATCATCATCTGGTTTGATCTGTTGTTTACACCAACTTATCTTTCCAGCTAGACTTCCTCTCCCTTGACTCTCAGCCTGAAGAAGCGTCTCGACCCATTCCTTCTCTCCAGAGATGCTGCATGTCCCGCTGAGTTACTCCAGTAGTTTGTGCCTAACTGCAGATCTTGCTTTAATTTGGTTTAGAGGTACAGTATGGAAACAGGCCCTTCGGCCCACCGAGTCCTCGCCGACCATCGATCACCCGTTTACACTAGTTCTATGTTCTCCCACTTTCACATCTACTCCCTGCACACCAGGGGCAATTTGCAGAGGGCCAATTAACCTACAAACCTATTGGGAGGAAACCGGAGCATCCGGCGAAAACCCACGTGGTCACAGAGAGAACATACAAACTCAACATAGTCTTGAAAAAGGGTGCAAGGGAAGTTTACCAGAAGTGGACGGATTGTTGTCTGTGGAATGTAAGAGGTTACTTGGAATCCTGATTTTGGAAGAAGTACGGAGAAGATTTACGAGAATGTTGTCAGGACTAGAGGGTCTGGGCTACAGGGAGAGGTTGAGCAGGCTGGGCCTCTATTCCATGGAGTGCAAGAGGATGATGGGTGATCTTATAGAGGTGTACAAAATCATGAGAGGAATAGATTGCCTAGAGTAGGTGAATCGAGGACCAGGTTTAAGGTGAAGGGAAAAGATTTAATTGGAATTTGAGGGATAAACTTTTCACACAGAGGGTGGTGGGTGTATGGAACAAGCTGCTAGAGGAGGTAGTTGAAGTAGGGACTATCGCAACATTTAAGAAACAGTTGGACAGGTACATGGATAGGACAGGTTTGGAGAGAAATGGGCCAATTGCAGGCAGGTGGAACTAGTATAGCTGGGACATGTTGGCTGGTGTGGGCAAGTTGGGCCGAAGGGCCTGTTTCCACACTGTATGACTCTGTCTCTATGACTCTATATGAAATTATGAGAGGCATAATTGCGGTAGACAGAATCTTTTACCCAGAATGAAGAAATGCAATAATAGAGGGCATAGATTTAGCATAAGAGGGGGAAAGGTTAAAAGAGGTGTGTGGGGCAAGTTTGTTTTGTTTTTTACACAAAGGGTGGTGGAACACACTGCCAGGGCTGATGTTGGAGGCAGATACGATAGTGGTGTTTAAGAGGCTTTGAGATGGGCACTTGGACATGGAGGGATATGGATTAAGGGTTTGGACATGCTAGAGGCAGGGAACATGTTCCCAATATCCAGAACCAGGGGCCACAGTTTAGGAATAAGGGGAAAGCCATTTAGAATGGAGATTAGGAAACACTTTTTCCACACAGAGTTGTGAGTCTGTGGAATTCTCTGTCTCAGAGGGCCAGTTCTCTGGATACTTTCAAGAGAGCTAGATAGGGTTCTTAAAGATGGCGGAGTCAGGGGATATGCGGAGAAGACAGGAACGGGGTACTGACTGGATGATCAGCCATGATCACATTGAATGGCGGTGCTGGCTCAAAGGGCTGAATGGCCTACTCCTGCACCTATTGTCTATCACTTGCAGATAGAGGTGAGTTGGCTTTGGCATCATGTTGGGCTCAGAGATTGTGGGCCGAAGGGCCGGTTCTTATCCGGTCCACTCCAATGACGTGCAGTTGTAGGTTATTTGGCTTTTGTAAAGTGTGAATTGTCTCTTGTGTGTAGGATAGAACTAGTATATGGGGTGATCACTCGTCGGCGCGGACTCGGTGGGCTGAAGGGCCTGTTTCTGCGCTGTATCTCTAAAGTCTAAATCCTGCTCTCTCTCTCTCTCTCTCTCTCTCTCTCATTCGTACAATGGGTGCATTGCCTGGGGGAGGATGGCCTGTCGGTTGCCCTTTGATCCCAGTGAGGGGGAGCTTACTATTGTTCTGTTGTTTTCACTAAATGGAGTGGTGTGTGCCTGGAGGTGGGAATGTGTTAATGAGCCTCTGGATTGCAGCTAAACCTGTTCACCAGCACTCATCTCCCCCCCCACCCCCGGACAATGTTGGTGGACGGGTCAACAGGATGGTCCCAGTGCCTGGGGTAAACTGCCACAACGGTCAGGGGTAGACGCACAGTACTGGAGTAACCCAGAAGGCTGGGTAGACACACAGTGGACTGGGGCCATCATACAGTGACCCAGTGGGCTGGGGTAGTCACACAGTGACCCAGTGGGCTGGGGTAGTCACACAGTGACCCAGTGGGCTGGGGTAGACACACAGTGACCCAGTGGGCTGGGGTAGTCACACAGTGACCCAGTGGGCTGGGGTAGTCACACAGTGACCCAGTGGGCTGGGGTAGTCACACAGTGACCCAGTGGGCTGGGGTAGTCACACAGTGACCCAGTGGGCTGGGGTAGTCACACAGTGACCCAGTGGGTTGGGGTAGACACGTAGTGGACTGGGATTTTAGTTTAGTTTATTGTCACGCTTACCAAGGTACAGTGAAAAGCTTTTTGTTGTGACTATCCAGTCAGCGAAAGACTGTCCATGATTACAATCAAGCCGTCCACAGTGTACAGATACAGGGTAAAGTCCGAATAAAGATCGTCCGAGGGTCTCCATTGAGGTAGATGGAAGGTAGGACAGCTCTCTGGTTGGTGATAAGATGGTTCAGTTGCCTTTATAACAGCTGGGAAGAAATTGTCCCTGAATCTGGAGGTGTGTGTTTTCACACTTCTGTACCTCTTGCAGGTAGAGGGGAGAAGTGGGAGTGACTGGGGTGAGACTGGTCCTTGATTATGCTGCTGGCCTTGCTGAGGTATAAATGGAGTCAATGGAAGGGGGGTTGGTTTTTGTGATGGTCTGGGCTGCATCCACAATTCTCTGCAATTTCTTGCGGTCTTGGATGGAGCTGTTCCCAAACCAAGCTGTGATGCATCCTGATAAAATACTTTGCACAGCTCTGTTGAGGATAATGTGCGATATGGTCTGAATCCTTAAAGGGGATCCTTGGAGAGTAAGTTTGAAAATTTGAGTAGGAAGGAACTGTGGATGAACACAGTGCTGGAGTAACTCAGTGGGTCAGGCAGCATCTCTGGAGAACATGGACACTGAGTGCTGGAGTAACTCAGCGGGTCAGGCAGCATCTTTGGAGAGGCAGCATCTTTGGAGAACATGGATATGACGTTTTGGGTCGGGACCCTTCTTCATAGTTTCAAGAAAGCTCCCGACCTGAAATGTCACCCATCGTTTATCTCCAGAGATGCTGCTCTGGACCCGCTGAGTTAGTCCAGCACTTTGTGTCTATCTTTGGTATAAACCAGCATCTGCAATTCTTTGTTTCTTTATAGAAAGGATACTGTTAAGCTGGAAAGGGTGCAGAGAAGATTTATGAGGATGTTTCCACAAGTTGAGAGGTTGAGTATGCTGGGACTTTATTGCTTGGACACAGGAGGCTGAGGGGTGATCTAGAAGAGGTGTATAAAATTATGAGACAAATAAATTGGGTGTATATTATACCGTGTCTTTCACCCAGAGTAGGGGTATCGAGAACCAGAGGACATAGCTTTAAGGTGTGAGGGGAAAGATTTAGTAGGAACCTAAGCGGAAATATTTTCATAGAGGTTGGTAGATTCATGGAACAAGCTGCTGGAGGAGGTATTTGAGGCAGGTACTCTTAACAACGTTTAAAAGACATTTGGACATGTACATGGATAGGGAAAGTTTAGAGGGATATGGGACAAAGGTGTGACCAGTGTAATGGGGCATGCTGGTCAGCGTGGTCAAGTTGGGCTGAAAAGCTTGTTGCCGTGCTGTGTGACTATGAGTCTATTAATAATACAATAAATTAATAATCACTTACAGCAGCCAGCCATAATCGTGAGACTCTAATACTGGGATCATTATGGTAATGCAACATCCTTCTAACAGCAATCTGATAGTTTATATTGAGCTAAACAGCACGGAAACAGGCCCAACAACACAAATAAATATACAATCATCACATTTTAAGAGGTTGGTAGAGGTTAAGAAGCATTTGAACAGGTACATGGATAGGACAGGTTTGGAGGGATATGGGCCAAATGCAGGCAGGTGGGACTAGTGTTGATGGGGGCATGTTGGTTGGCGTGGGCAAGTTGGGCCGAAGGGCCAGTTTCCACACTGCATCACTGACTATTAATAATACAATGAATGAATCGTCACTAATCACAGCCAGCCATCATAGTGTCCTTGGTAGAACCAAAAGCAAAGTGTATGGAAGTCCAAAGATCACAGTTGCTGAGGTTAGTGTTGGGCAGTGTTCAAGAGCCGGATGGTTGTTGGGAAGAAGGTACACAAAAATGCTGGAGAAACTCAGCGGGTGCAGCAGCATCTATGGAGCAAAGGAGATAGGTAATGTTTCGGGCAGAAACCCTTCTTCAGGCTGACTTGTTGGGAAGAAGCTGCTCTGGAATCTGGAGGTCGCTGTTTTCAGGCTCCTGTACCTTCTTCCCAATGGTAGCAGCGAGATGAGAGCATGGCCAGGGTGGTGTGGGTCTCTGATGATGCTGGCTGACTTTTTGAGGCAGCGACTCCTGTAGATCCCCTTGATGGCGGGGAGGTCAGTACCCGTGATGGACCTTTGATGTTGAGGATGTCATTACCTGTGATGGACCGGGCAGTGTCCACCCCTCTCTGTAGTCTCCTTTGTTCCTGGCATTGGTAGGTCAATGACCCACCAATTACCTCATTGGAGACTCTCGGACTATCTTTAATCAGACTTTACTGGACTTTATCTTGCACTAAACATTATTCCTTTAATCCTGTATCTGTACACTGTGGACAGCTTGATGTTAATCATGTATAGTCTTTGCTGATTGGATAGCACGCACCAAAAAAGGCTTTTAACTGCACCTTGGTACATGTGGCATAGTCCTGGGAAGAGATGTCAGGGGGAGAATGGCTAGTCACATGGACAAAAGACCCCATGAGCCGTATGGGTTTCCTCCGAGATCTTAATTTCCTCCCACACTCCAAAGACCTGCAGATTTGTAGGTTATTTGACTTGGGAGTGTAAATTGTCCCTAGTTTGTGTAGGATAGTGTTAATGTGCGAAGGGCCTGTTTTCGCGCTGTATCTCTAAAGTAAACTAAACTAAATTTGGCCAATAAGCCGGCTACATTGCACCTTTTCAACAGCCGTCCATAAGCCACGTCCATTATAATGACTTAGTTGTATCTGACCATTATCTCAGCAAAACTCTCCATTGAAATCGGATAAACACAAATAGAACTCACAAATGCTGGAACCAGGCATTGGGTCAGACTATGTCTGCAGTGATGCAGCAGTGATTAAAAGGAGAGTTGATACCTTTAGTATAAAGAGATCTTTTAGAGATATAGCGTGGAAATGGGTCCTTCGGCTCACCGAATGTAGTTTAGTTTATTGTCACGTGTTCCAAGGTACATTGAAAAGCCTTTGTTGTGTGCTATCCAGTCAGCAGACAGACAATACATGATTACAATCGAGCCATTCACAGAATACAGATACAGGATCAACGGAATAAGGCGAATAACGTTTAGTGCAAGAGAAAGGCAGTAAAGTCCGATCAAAACTAGTCCGATGGTCACCAAAGAGATAGTTCAAGACCGCTCTCTGGTTGGTGGTAGGATGATTCACTTGCCTGATAACAGCTGGGAAGAAACTGTCCCTGAATCTGGAGGTGTGCGTTTTCACACTTCTATACCTTTTCCCGATGGGAGAGGGGAGAAGAGGGAGTGATCAGGGTGAGATTGGTCCTTGATTATGTTACTGGCCTTGCCGAGGAGTAAATGGAGTCAATGGGAGGCTGGTTTCTCAGCATTGTAGCGCATCAGTTCCAGAGACAAAGTCCAATGTCCGCAATGGGGTAGAGGTGAATCGGACAGTTCCCTAGCTTATGGAAGGGCTGTTCAGAAGCCTGATAACAGAGGGGAAGAAGCTGTTCCTGAGTCTGGTGGTGTGTGCATTCAAGCTTCTGCCAATCGACAATAGGTGCAGGAGGAGGCCCATCGAGCCAGTACCACCATTCAATATGATCATGGTGATCATCTCCAATCAGTACCCCGTTCCTGCCTTATCCCCTGACTCCGATATCTTTAAGAGCCCTATCTAACTCTCTCTTGAAAGCATCCAGAGAATTGGCCTCCACCGCCCTCTGAGGCAGAGAATTCCACAGATTCACAACTCTGGGTGAAAAAGTTTTCCTCCTCTCCGTTCTAAATGGCCTACCCCTGATTCGTAAACTGTGGCCCCTGGTTCTGGACTCCCCCAACATCAGGAACATGTTTCCTGCCTCTAGTGTGTCCAAACTCTTAAGGGGCTGTCCCACTGCGGCTACCTAATCCGCGAGTTCAGAAGAATTTGCCCTTGACTCGTACTCGCAGCATGGTTGACACAAGGTCCTCGGAGGTCTTTGTAACTCTCCTTCAGGCTCGAGAGTAGTCCCCGCGTACTCGAGGCCTCAGCTAGGTCGCGGCGTATTTTTCAACATGCTCGATATTTTTTTTACTCGTAGGTTTAGTCGAAGTAAGTCGTAGTAGGTCGGCATGTTAGTTGTAGGTAATCGAGGGTAGTCGAAGGTAGTGGTAGATAGTCTTCAACATAGTCGAAGGGAAGTCAAAGGAGATCGAAGGAGGTCGTCTTCACTCTCCACTATTCGGTGTCAATTTTCCCGAAGCTACTCGAAGCTAGTCTTCTACATAGTTGAAAGAGGTCTTCAACATGACACTTTTTCAAACACTCTTAAACTCTTCTAAACTCGCCAATTAGGTCGCCGCAGTGGGTCAGTCCCTTTAATAATCTTATATGTTTCAATAGGATCTCCCCTCATCCTTCTAAATTCCAGTGTATACAAGCCCAGCCACTCCATTCTCTCAGCATATGACAATCCCGCCATCCCAGGAATTAACCTGGTGAACCTACCGGATGGGAGCGGGGAGAAGAAGGATTGACCTGGGTGGGACAGGGACAAGTCTTTGATTATGTCGGCTGCTTTCCCGAGGCAGCGTGAAGTGTAGATGGAGTCAATGGTGGGGAGTCTGGTCTGTGTGATGGACTGGGCGATGTCCATAGCTCCCTGCAATTTTATTGAGGTTTTGGGCAGGGCTGTTCCCAAACCAGGCCGTGATGCAACCCAACAGTATGCTTTCTATTTACCGTCTATATTTCTTGTTTCCCTCTCCCCTGACTCTCGGTCTGTGGATGGGTCTCGACCCGAAATGTCATCTATTCCATTCCTCCAGAGATGCAGCCTGACCCGCTGAGAACCCCAGCTTTATGTGTCTATCTGCGGTGTAAACCAGTTTCCTTCCTACACTGTGCGTTTAACCATGGTGCATTTGGGCGGCACGGTGTCTAGGTTAATTGCCCCTAGTATTTAGGGAGTGTTGTTTAGTTTATTGCCACGTGTACCGAGGTACATTGAAAAGCTTTTTGCTGTGTGCTATCCAGTCAGTGGAAAGACTATACATGATTACAATCGAGCCGTCCGCAGTGTAGGATGAGAAATTATGATAACACAGAACTAGTGGATGGGTGATCTATGGTCAGTGGGACGAAGCGGCTGTTTCCGTGCTGCATCTCTTAACTAAACTAAACTTAATCTGTAACAACTAACTCAGGATCCCAGGGTCCATCCTATCTGCACTGGTGACTTGCCTCGTTTCAGAGCAGCCTTTTTAAACTTTCACTTAGACTTTAGACCTTTTTAGAGATACATTGCACTAGTACTATCCTACACACTAGGGACTTCTTGTACACAACACTTTCACAATGACAACCCTCTCATTTCTCTCTTTCTCTCTTTTTTTTTGCACAGTTAATCTTTATTCCTCAGAAATGAATTGAAAGCAAGTCTGTCTGTCTCTCTCCTCTCTCTCTCACTCTCACACACACACACACACACACACACACACGCACTCTCACACGCACTCTCACACGCACTCTCACACACACTCTCACACACACTCTCACACACACTCTCACACACACTCTCACACACACACTCTCACACACTCACGCACACTCACACACACACATGCACACTCTCACACGCACACACACACTCGCGCGCGCACTGTGGCATGCGCGCACACTCTCGCACGCGCGCACTCTCGCTTGCTCTCTCTCTCTCGCGCGCTTACTTCGCGCTCGCTCACATGTGCTTGCTTACACACACTCTCTCTCACACACACTCTCCCTCTCTCTCTTTCCCTTTAATAGGAACTGCCCACCCACCTCCTTTCTTTCCTTCCTGAGTGCTTTATATCCTGGAATATTTAGCGCCCAGTCCTGCCACTTTTTGAACCAGATTGCTGTTATCGCCACCACGCCGTGTGCCAAAACGTACAAGCGTATGAGCAGCCAAGGTTAGCAGATCTAGGCACAGGAAACCTGCTGGTTTTTATGTTCCTGCACTTTGCTGCATTCTGTACGACATGAGTCATAACAAATCTCCATTGATGGTAATCTCAAGAAGGCTCGATCTTGCAACAGAACTTGGTTCAAGTCTGACTTCCAGATCAGCCTTTGTAGGTCAATTGGCCCTCTGTAAATTGCCCCCCATGTGTAGGGAGTGGATGAGAAAGTGGGATAACATAGATCTAGTGTAAACGGGTGATCGATGGTCAGCGTGGACTTGGTGTATCTCTAAATTAAACTAAACTTGTCCATGCCGACTCATTTGCCTGCATTTGGCCCTCACCGATCTCAACCTTTCCTAAGATAGACCCAGAGTGCTGGATTAACTCAGCAGGTCAGGCAGCATCTCTGGAGAACATGGACCCAGAGTGCTGGATTAACTCAATGGATCAGGCAGCATCTCTAGAGAGAAGAAATGGGTGACGTATTGGGTAGAGACCCTTCCTCAGACTTTCCTATCCCTATACTGTCCTAATGTCTATTAAAAGTGGGATAGCATCGAGCTAATGTGAATGGGTGATCGATGGTCGGCATGCACGTGGTGGGCCGAAGGGCCAGTTTCCATGCTAAATCTAAAGAGGTTGGCTCTGTATTCCATGGAGTGTAGAAGTAGGATGGTGATAATGAGACAATACATGTTGAGATTGAACCACATTGATGCACAGGGGGGGATATTGGGGTCTCAGCCCACCGCACCCTGAAAGTGGGAACGCAAGTGTAGATGGAGTGGTCAAACAGGCAGGTGGTAAGCTTGACTTCATCAGTTGGGCCGTTGAGTACAAGAGTCAGGAAGTCATGATGCAGCCTTGTATGACTTTGGTTGGGCTGCATGTGGAGTATTGCATGCAGTTCTGGTTGCCCTCATTACAGGAAGGATGTGGAGGCTTTGGAGAGGGTGCAGAGGAGGTTTACCAGAGTGATGCCTGGATTAGAGGGTTTCAGCTACAGGGAGAGGTTGGACAGACTTGGATTGTTTTCTCTGGAATGTCGGAGAATGAGGGCAAACCTTACAGAAGGTGTTGGCTATTGGGAGAGGTTGGCCAGACTTGGGTTATGTGCATGCAGGGAATGGAGGGGTATGCATTATGTGCAGGTAGATGAGAGTTAGTCGGCATCTAGTTCGGTACAGACATTGTGGGATGAGGGGCCTGTGCTGGACTGTTCCTTGATCTTTACATTAGATTTTGGGATACAGTGTGCCGACCAGCGATCACCCCGTACACTAGCATTATCCTACACACTTGGGACAATTTACAATTTACTGAAACCAATTAATCTACAAACCTGCACATCTTTGGAGTGTCGGTTGAAACACTCCACGCGGTCACAGGGAGAACACACAAACTCTATACCGACATCACCCGTAGTCGGGTCTCTGATGCTGTAAGGCAGCAACTCTACCGCTGCGCCATCATGCCGCCTTTCCATGTTTCCACGAGTGGAGATGCTGGAACTGGGGCTATAGATATACGGTTACCACCCGAGATCTTTGCTGTGCTGCGTCCCTCTACAACCAACTCATAGACCACCCCCTTGGATGGGAGCCCATCTAGTTATGGGGGGAAGTTGGATAGACTGGCTATTTTTCTTCTGGGGGCAAGATGTCTGAATGGTGACCTGTTAGATGTATAAAAGATTATGAGAGGTACAGATAATGGAGTTGGTCTCAACACATTCCCAGGCCCAGCGCAAATTGGAGGAACAGCACCTCATATTTTGCTTGAGTAGTTTACACCCCAGGTGCATGAACATTGACCTCTAACTTCTAATAGCCCTTGCTTTCCCCCTCTCTCCATCCCCTCTCTCTTCCTAGTTGTTACACTAGTTTCATTGCCCTCCTATTGAGTTTCATTGTCTGTATAACTCATTTTCACCTGACCTGCAATGGACCATTTCCTTGATCATCATTCCTTTTCTGCATGTCTTTCATTCATTTGTTCAACATCACCGCCTTTATCTCTTGTTTCCCTCTCCCCTGACTCTCTGATGAAGGGTATCGACCCAGAATGTCACCTATTCCTTTTTCTCCCGAGACGAAAGCCCACTGAGTTGCCGCAGCTTTTTGTGTCTCTCTTCATGTTAAAGTAAGCGAGGACTGTGTTGGCAGTCCAGGGCCTGTCACATCAGGGCATGTCAAACTCAATCTGCTTTAAGAGGGCCAGGCAGAGGGGGATTATCTTGTTTATCATATCTTGCCGGCTAGTGGACCTGTCAAGGGCAGGGTGTAAGGTGCCGTGAGCTGCGGTCGTGGGCGGGTGAATGCACCAGGGTGCACGTGCTGCCCTGCTGGCAAACTATTGTTGGTGCCAAGAACAATGCGACCAATCTTTCTTCTATTACTTACTACAGGATGGAAGATGAAGCCGTGTTAGACAGGGGAGCGTCCTTTATCAAGCACGTCTGCGACGCTGAAGAGGTGGCTGGTAGGTGAAGCAAGCGTCTGTTACGTCGGTCGCCGCATGCGAGGGGCGCGGGGAGTGCCGCTGCTTTTGGTTTTGGGGGCGGTTTGGATTTTGGGGGCCGAGCTCGGAAGCTCTGGGGTTGTGAGAGAATGTTGACACTTTTGTGCTTTTGTTGCATGCTGACCAGCCAGTGGAAAGAAACTACATGATTTCAATCGAGCCGCCCACAGTGTACAGATACATGACAAGGGAATAATGTTTAGTACAAGGTAATGTCCGATCAAAGATAGTCCGAGGGTCACCAATGAGGCAGTAAATGTCCCTGAATCTGGAGGTGAGCGTTTTCACACTTCTATACCTCTTGGGAGAGGGGAGAAGAGGGAGTGACTGGGGTGAGACTGGTGCTTGATTATGCTGTTGGCCTTGCCGAGGCAGCGTGAGGTATAAATGGTCAATAGATGGGAGGCTGTAGATAGACACAAAAAGCTGGAGTAACTCACCGGGACAGGCAGCATCTCTGGAGAGAAGGAATGGGTGACGTTTCAGGTTGGGACCCTTTTAGTTTAGTTTAGAGATACAGCTCGGAAACAGGCCCTTCGGCCCACCGGGTCCGCGCCGACCCGCGATCCCCACACATTAACACTATCCTGCACTCACTAGGGACAATTTTTACATTTACCAAAGCCAATTAACCTACAAACCCGTACGTCTTTGGAGTGTGGGAGGAAACCGAAGAACTCGGAGAAAACCCACGCAGGTCACGGGGAGAACGTACAAACTCCGTACAGACAGCACCCGTAGTCGGGATTGAATCTGGGTCTCCGGCGCTGCATTCACTGTAAGGCAGCAACTCTACTGCTGTGCCACCGTGACCCCCTTCTTCAGACTGCTGTGTGAATTTGCGGTGTGATGGTCTGGGCTGCATCCACAGTTTGCAGCGATTTCGCGCGGTCTTGGATGGAGCAGTTCCCAAACCAAGCTGTGACGCATCCTGATAAAATGCAGTAGAAGTTGGTGTGCATTGTAGGGGACATGCTGAACTTCCTAAGCCTTCCGTGGAAGTAGAGGCATTGGTGTGCTCTCTTGGTCGGTGCTTCAATATGGGTGGTCCAGGAGAAGTTGTTGGTGGTTTGACTCCTGGGAATTTGAAGTTTTCAACCATCTCTACTCAATGGGCCAAATGGCCTCATCATGCTCCTATGACCTGTGAACTAGTGATCTTGCAGCACAGGAACGGGCCCTTCAGCCCACAATCTCTGTGCCGAACTGATTGTAGGGAGAAGGAAGAATGGCCGACATGGCACGTCATTGATTATGTTGACTCTTCGGCCCAACTCATCCCTGCTGACTGGGATGCACCATCGACACTAGTCCCACCTGCCTGCGTTTGCCCCATATCCCTCTAAACCATTCCTTTTCCAGTCCTATCTTTCAGACAATAGACAATAGCTGCAGGAGTAGGCCATTCGGCCCGTCAAGTCAGCACAGCCATTCACTGTGATCATGGCTGATCATCCACCATCAGTACTCTGTTCCTGCCTTCTCTCCATATCCCCTGACTCCACTATCTTTAAGAGCCCTATCTAGCTATCTTGAAAGTATCCAGAGAACCGGCCTCCACCGCCCTCTGAGGCAGAGAATTCCACAGACTCACAACTCTCTGTAAGAAAATGTGTTTCCTCGTCTCTGTTCTAAATGGCTTACCCCTTATTCTTAAACTGTGGCCCCCGGTTCTGGATTCCCCCAACATTGGGAACATGTTCCTGCCTCTAGCGTGTCCAAACCTTTAACAATCTTATACCTTTTAATAAGATCCCCGCTCATCCTTCTAAACTCCAGAGTATACAAGCCCAGCCGCTCCATTCTCTCGGCATATGACAGTCCCACCATCCCGGGAATTAACCTTGTAAACCTATGCTGCATTCCCTCAATAGCAAGAATATCCTTCCTCAAATTTGGAGACCAAAACTGGGGCAGAATTAGGCCATTTGGCCCATCGAGGCTACTCCGTCATTCAATCATGACTGATCTATCTTTCCCTCTCAACCCCATTCTCCTGCCTTCTCCCCATAACCTTTAACACCCTTGTTTATCAAGTATCTGTCAACCTCCGCTTTAAAATTACGCATTGACTTGGCCTCCACAGATGTCCTTGGCAATGAATTCCACAGATTCACCACCCTCTGACTAAAGAAATTCCTCCTCATCTCCTTATTAAATGTAAGTCTTTTTATTCTGAGGCCATGACCTCTGGTCCTAGACTCTCCCACTAATGGAAACATCCTCTCCACATCCACTCATTCCATTTGCTTAGTTTCAATGAAGCTCCCCCTCATCCTTCTAAACTTCAGCGAGTCCAGGCCCAGTGCCAACAAATGCTCGTCATATGTTAACCCACTCATCCCTGGGATCATTCTTGTAAACCTCCTCTGGACCCTCTGCAATGCCAGCACATCCCTCCTTTGATATGGGGCCCAAATTATCTAGGCCTTTCATTAGTGGAAAGGATATTTGAAAATTGCATAGCTTGATTGTACTCGTGTATGGGTGCGATTGGACTTGGTAGCACACAAACAATCCTGATTGTGCCTTCACGACTGATCTAAATCATAAATAATTATGAAGAAATGCATTGGACCTTGCACTAACCTCAGGGAAACTGCACAGTACCACTTCCTGTTATCTGCAGACGTCCTTTCACTGTTTCCTGTGCGTTCCATTTCCCTCTTTCCGCTTGTCTGTTGCTTCACGAACCCTGCTCTTGGTTGGAAGCAACTTGCCTTCACAGTTCTCTAACGGCTAACTCACTCCCTCCCTGTACACTAACACTATCCCACGCACACTAGGGACAATTTACACATACACTAAGCCAATTAACCTACAAACCTGTACGTCTTTGGTGTGGGAGGAAACCAAAGATCTCGGGCGGGGGGGGGGGGGGGGGGGGGGGGGGGGGCAGGTCATGGGGACTCTTGTCCATGTGACCGCTCGTTCTCTACCCAGGATTGGGTGTGCAGCGCTAGAGTTGCTACCTCACAGCGTCAGAGACCCGAGTTCGATCCCGACTACGGGTGCTGTCTGTACCGAGTTTGTATGTTCTCCCTGTGACCACGTGGGTTTTCTCCGAGTTCTCCAGTTTCTTCCCACACTAAAAAGACGTGCAGGGTTGCAGGTTAATTGGCTTCTGTAAACGGCCTGTCCCACTTGGCGATTTTTTTTTTTTGGCGACTGCCGGTGACATATCAGTGTCGCCAGAAGATTTTGAGCATATCAAAATCCCGCGGCGCCAAAAAAAATGTAGCGACACTTGAAAAAGCACCGCACGTCAACACGTCATCATGCCGCGTCTTCACCACATCACGCCGCAATTTTTTCGGTGACCTGAAACATCAGTCAATGATGCTGGCAGTCGCCGAAAAAATCACCAAGTGAGACAGGCCCTTAAAGTGTAAATTGTCCCCAGTGTGTAGGATAGTGCTAGTGTACGGGGTGATCGCTGGTCGGCGCGGACTCTAAAGGCCTGTTTCCGCACTGTATCTCCCAAGTAATCTAAGCAAGTTATAGGGAGATGTTGGATTGTTTTCCCAGGAGTGTAGGAGGCTGGTAAAAGTATATCAAATTGTCCCCACAATGCCTGTGCTGAACTGATGCCAAATTAAAGATATCTCCTCTGCCCACACATGACCCATACCCCTCATTCGCTACATATCCATGTCCCAGATGTCTCCTAAACACCACTACCTGCCTCCACCACCACACCGGGCAATGCATTCCAGGCCCCCACCTTTTCACTGTGTGAAAAGGTTGCCCCATGCGCATAACTTTGAAAAGCTACCCCTCTCACCTTTAAAGCTACGCCCTTTAGCATTTGTCATTTCCACCCTGGGCAAAACATTCTGACTGTCTACCCTATCTACAGCATGCCTCCCATAATTTTATATACTTCTATATCAGGTCTCCCCTCAACCTCCGACGCTCCAGGGAAAACAATCTACGTTTGTCCAAACTCCTTGTAGTTGAAATCCCCGAATACGCTACAATGCTGAGAATTATATTCTGCACTCTGTATCTTCCCCTTTGCTCTACCTATTGTACTGGAGTTTGGCTTGAGTGTATTTATGCATAGTATTATCTGGCCTGATTGGGTAGCATGCAAAACAAAGCTTTTCATTGTACCTCGGTACACGTGACAATAATAAACCTGAACATATGTGAGCTTGGTGGCACGGTGACACAGCGGTAGAGTTGCTGCCTCCGTGCCAGAGATCCAGGTTTAATCCCGGCTATGGATGCTGTCTGTACTGAGTTTGTACTTTCTCCCTGTGACTGCGTGGGTTTTACTTTGGCTTCCTCCCACTCTTCGAAGACGTAGGTTAATTGGCTTCTGTAAAGTGTAAATTGCCCCTGGTGTGTGTAGGTTAGTGCAGGTGGTCGCTGTTGGGCACGATAGGCCTGTTTCCCCGCTGTGTATCTCTAAAGTCTAATGCTGGTGTTGACGTACTGTGATGGTGGACTCCCTGCCTTCTCCTGTGGCCTCTAGTTGGAACAAGTTGTCATGTCAGCCGCTCCCAGCTACATCTGTGAATGGTACTAGCCCCTTAACCCCTGATTTCCCAGGGCTATCCCATATGATCTTGTCAGAGTGGAATTGGTCCATTCAGCCCATCCAGTCTACTCCGCCATTCGATTGTGAATGATCTATCTTTTTCTCTCAACCCCATTCTCCCGCTTTCTACCTGTCACCTTTGACACTTTTACTAATCAATAATCTATCAATCTCTGCGTTAAAAATACCCAATTACTTTAGACTTTAGAGATACAGCGTAGAAACGGGCCCTTCGGCCAACTGAGTCCGCGTTGACCAGCGATCACCCCGTACACTAGCACTATCCTACACACTTAGTCAATTTACAATTTTACCAAAGCCAATTAACCTTCAAACCCGTACATCTTTGGAATGTGGGAGGTGACCGGTAAACCCAGGGAAAACCCACGAGATTACAGGGAGAACGTATAAACTCCGTACAGACGACATCTAAGGCCAGGATCGAACCCCGTTCCCTGGCGCTGTAAGCAGCAACTCTACCACTGTGGCATGTTCAATGTGAGAGGGGAAAGGCTTAATAGGAATCTGAGCAGCAATGTTTTCACACAAAGGGTGGTGGGTGTATGGATCGAGATGCCAGAGGAGGCAGTTGAGGCTGGGATTATCCCAACATTTAAGAAACAGTTAGATGAAGGGCCTGTTTCCACACTGTACCACTCTATAACTCTCTGGTTAGCAGAGGTGAGTGGGTCTGAAGGGCCTGTTTCCATGCTGAATGAGTCTACGATTGTATGCGTGACTCCAGAACAACAGCAGTGTCTCACTAGTAACTCTGAAACGTGTGCTTTCTCCAGCTGCTTCTGGCTCGCCACACCTCAACATCATTATCCCAACACCTGCCCAATTTAAATTAAATCCTCTTCCCAACCCGGGATTAGGCCTGCAGTTGTCATGACAACAGTTTTAGTACCTTCACGGAGTGTTTGTGAACTCGGTGCTATTTTACGCCATTCACCATCACAGCACGGCAGGTTGGGCCGAAGGGCCTGTGTCCACACTGTATCACTCTGACTCTAGTGTTGCCGGGGCATGTTGGTCAGTATAGGCATGTTGGGCCGAAGGACCTGTGTCCACACTGTATCACTCTGACTCTAGTGTTGCCGGGGCATGTTGGTCAGTATAGGCATGTTGGGCCGAAGGGCCTGTGTCCACACTGTATCACTCTGACTAGTGTTGCCGGGGCATGTTGGTCAGTATGGGTATGTTGGGCCGAAGGGCCTGTGTCCACACTGGTTCACTCTGTGATTATGACATTGTTCCTGTGCTGTACTGTTCTATGTTATATTAATCAATGAGCCCCTTCACTTTGAGTGCAGAGTGCAGTGTCTGAGCTGTGCCGTTATGCAGGCTGGTGGGAGTTAACCCTTTGTCTTGCCTCGCAGGCCACCACACCGTCTACATCGGTGTTCACGTGCCGAAGAGCTACCGCAGGAGGAGGCGTCACCGGCGACGGGGAGTGGGCCAGAAGGAGAGGAGCAAAGAGCGGGAAAGGACAGCGGAAGCTTCCGACCGATCTGACACCGAGAACAATGAGGACCAGGCTGGTGGCAGCCTGTTCAAACCCCTCCGTGAGTGCTGTGGTCACCTTGAGATTGGGGGGGCATGGGGCAGCAACAGAGGGGGGCAGGGCCTGAGGTAGAAATGGGGGGGGGGACTGGTACATATACTGGTACATGGACCATATGTAGCTTTTTCACACAGAGGGTGTATGGAAGGAGCTGCCAGAAGAGGTAGTTGATGCAGGTACTATAACAACAAGCTCGTAGGGCTGAATGGCCTTCTCCTGCACCTATTTTCGATGTAACATTTAAAGAAACATTTGGATAGGTTACTGGATAGGAAAGGTGTACACTGATATAGGACGAGCGTAAATGCATGGTACTAGCTTGGTTGGCATGGACTTTGGGCTGAAGGGCCTGTTTTCATGTTGCATCTTTCAATAAATTAAAAAACAAGTCGATAGAGTGCTCAAGAATGCATAGTGTGGGTATTTTTTTTACACAGGATGGTGGGGCTTAGAATGTGCTGCCAGGGGTGGTGGTGGAGTAGGGTTGCCAACTGTCGCATATTAGCCGGGACATCCCGTATATTGGGCTAAATTGTTTTGTTACATATGGGACTGCCCTTGTCCCGTATTTGACTGCTGCTACTACTCGGGTCGAGGGGACTGTTGGGTGAGATCGCCGCGTCCGGCCCCACCTCACCGTCCCGACGTAGTGCAGCCCATGGAGTGCAGCAGCAGCTCCTCGCCCGTGGCCCCGTCGGTCGGCAACCCGGCCAGCTGTCCAACCTTCGGACCTTTGCTTACCGCCGACACCACTACTCTTCCTTCTCATGGCCAATCATCGGTTCATGAGCTGAATGGGGTGCCGGATTTGCATGCAGCAGAACACAAAGCCCAGTCGGCGGGCCAGCTTAGGAGTTTTAGCCTGGGCCCTGCAATGTCGCGAGCAAAGTCCGGCGCCCGGGCCAAAACTCCTCAGCTGGCCCGCGAGCTGGGCTTTGTGTGCAGTCCAGCATACGGGCCAACTCATCATTCACCCAGCCACGGCCAAGTCGGTCAACGAATTGCCGTCGGGAATTTGTCCCTTATTTTGACCCTTTGTCCCTTATTTGGGAGTGGGAAAGTTGGCAACCCTATGGTGGAGGCTGATACGGTAGTGGTTTAAGAGGCTTTTGGATAGAATGGCTATGTCCTGTGTTACGCCAGAGACCTGGCACTTTTATTCCTTGGGGTGCCGGAGAGTGAAGGGTAATCTTATAAAGATATATTAAAATCATGAGAGGATTGTATTGGATAAATCAGTCTTTTGCCCAGAGTAAGGGAATGAAGATCCAGAGAACATAGCTTTAAGGTGAGTGGGGGGAGGGGGGTAAAGATTTAATAGGAACCTGAGGGGTAACTTTTTTTACACAGTGGATGTATGGAAAGAGGTGCCGGAGAAGTTAGCTGAGGCGGGGACTGTTGCAACATTTAAGAAACATTTAGACAGGTACATGGATAGGGCAGGTTTAGAGGGATACCCACCACCTTTTGTGTAAAAAGAATTTGTTACCCCTATTAAATCTTTTCCCCCTGCGTCATCTGGTTCCTGATTCCTCAACTCTGCATGTCCTCTATCTGATCTTCCATATCAAACAAAAGGGACTAGCTTAGATGGGCCACCTTTGTGTGCAGGATTGAGTTGGGCTGAAGGGCCTGTTTTAGTTCTCTGCCACCCTGTGGCTCCAGACTGATTGAGCAGTCGGGATGGTGTCGATCTTTCCCCGCTGATGCACAGAGACACGGGTGGAATTATACGCTAGACAGGACTCAGTTTCTGATATCCACGGGATTATGCAGCTCCAGTCTGAAGAAGGGTCTCGACCCGAAACGGCACCCATTCCTTCTCTCCAGAGATGCTGCCTGACTCGCTGAGTTACTCCAGCGTTTTGTCTCCACCTTTGAGTCCCCAGCCCCCACCTCACTCTGACGGACATTACTTCAGATAAGTTTAGAGATACAGAGCGGAAACAGGCCATTCGGCCCACCGAGTCCTCGCCGACCAGTGATCCCCGTACATTAACACTATCCTACACACACTAGGAACAAATTACACTTATACAAAGCCAATTTAACTACAAACCAGTAGGTCTTTGGAGTGTGGGAGGAAACGGAAGATCCCGGAGAAAACCCACATGGTCACGGGGAGCAAGTACAAACTCCGTACAGACAGCGCCCGTAGTCGGGATCGAACCCGGGACTCTGGCGCTGTGAGCACAGTAAGGCAGCAACATCGAACAGTACAGCACAGGAACAGGCCCTTCGGCCCACAATGTCTGCCACGCGGTCACGGGGAGAACGTACAAACTCCATACAGAGCAGCACCCACAATGATGCCAACTCTCCTCTGCCTGCACATGATCCATATCCTTCCATTCCCTGCATATCCATGTGCCTATCCAAAAGTCTCTCAAACATCACCATTGTATCTGCCTCTACCACCACCCCTGGCAACGCGTTACAGGCCCCCCACCATTCTCTGAATAAGCAGAAATACTTCCCCGGACATCCCCTTTAAATTTTGCCACTCTCACCATAAAGCTGTGCCCTCTAGTGTTTAACATTTCCACCCCGTGGAAAAGGCTCTGACTGTCTACCCTGTCTTTGCCTCTCGTAATTTTCTAGACCTATCAGGGTGGCACAGTGGCAAAGCGATAGGTTTGGTGCCTCATGGCGGTAGAGATCCTGGTTCAATCCTGACTACAGGTGCTGCCTGTATGGAGTTTGCGTCCTCTCACTGAGACTGTGTGGGTTTTCTCCGGGTGCTCTGGTTTCATTCCTCACCAAAGACGTGCAGGTTTGTAGGCTAATTGGCTTCTGTAAATTGTAGATTGTCCCGATTGTGTCTGTGGTGAGGTGGGGCAAGATCGGGAGCTCAGTGGATATATTGTAAGGCGGAGATAGATAGATTCTTGATCAGTGCGGGTGTCAGGGGTTACGGGGAGAAGGCAGGAGAATGGGGTTGAGAGGGAGAGATAGATCAGCAATGATTGAATGGCGGAGTAGTCCTAATTCTGAATCCTATCACATGACCTTATGACCTTTTCCTTACCCCCACTGCCTTCCCATACATCATAGACTGGTAGAGCTCAGGAATAGGCCCATTGGCCCTCAGTGGCCATTTTGTACTGCTTGTCACTGTTCATCGTGAAAGGGAATATAATAAACCTAAGCCTAAATACGATCTGATCTCATCTGCCTGCAGGTGATCCATTTCCCTCCATTCCCTGCATATCCATGTGCCTGTCTAAAAGCCTTTTAAACACCACTATCATATCTGCCTCCACCACCACCACCTCTGGCCAACGCGTTCCAGGCACCATGTGCATAAAAAAAAACCCATGCCCCGCACATCTCCTTTAAACTTTGTCCCCCTCACCTTTATAGCTATGAAGAAGGGCATGTTGCCATGCCGATTCTCCAAACTGTAAACTTCCTGGATCTGTGGTCAGGAGTGCCGACTTATTCAATGTCCCCAATGTTGGTTCCTCGCTCAGGTGGAATATTGCCCTCATCGATCTCTCTTATGCCTCATCCCTGGCACCTTCTTCCCTCCAGCGAGGCTGGTATGTGCACTCGTTATAGTTTAGTTTAGGTTAGAGATGCAGCACGGAAACAGGCACATTGGCCCATTTGAGTCCACGCTGACTAGGGTTTCCCAAACTCCCATATTATCCGGGACATCCCATATATTGGGCTAAATTGGTTCATCCCGTATGGGACCGCCTATGTCCCATGTTTGACTGCTACTACTATGGTCGAGGGGACTGTCGGGTCGGAGCGCCACGTTCGGTCCCGCCTCACCCGTCCCGACGTAGTGCAGCCCATGGAGTGCAGCAGCAGCACCTCGCCTGTGGCCCTGTCGGTCGGCAGCCCGGCCAGCTGTCCGACCTTCGGACCTTCGCTTTCCTTCTCATGGTTGATCATCGGTTCATGGGTTGGATGGGGTGCCGGACTTTGCATGCGACATCACGCGGCCCAGGCCAAAACTCCCCAGCTGACCTGCTGGCTGGGCTTTGTGTGCAGTCCAGCACCCGGGCCAACTCATCATTCACCCAGCCATGGCCGAGTCGGTCAACGAATTGCCGTCGAAAATTTGTCCCGTATTTTGACCTTTTGTCCCTTATTTGGGAGTGAGAAAGTTGGCAACCCTCTGTACAGGAGCAAGCTCTTCCATGTGGAAGAGGGGCATTTTATGCGGATTTTATGCTGATTGGCAATAGCCCAGACACTCGCACTATCCTACACACTAGGGGCAATTTACAGAAGCCAATTAATTAGCCAACAATGTGGGAGGAAGCCCAAGCAGTCACAGGGACAACGTACAAACTTCGTACAGACAGCACCCGTAGTCAGGATCTCTGGCGCAGTGAGGCAGCAATTCCACTGCTGCACCACCGTGCCTGGTTTTTGGTTTTAAAGCACCTTTGCCAAAAGGCCTGGACGTGATTTTAGTAAGGGTTTTACAGAGCGTGCACAAGACCTACAGGTCAGCATGGCCTCATTAACTCGATGAGTTCACTGTGGAACCTAGCCTGGCCATTGGGCGACCAGCCGACTTTAATCCTTAGATCTGTGAGTGTGCTTAAATTAGCCCGGCTTTGCAAATCCACTGCTAAAGTCCATGCACACTATTCACATGCTGCTATTATAGAGATGTATAACATCAAGAGGGCAACAGCCAGGGTGAATGCACAGCCTATTCCCCAGGGTGGGAGAATCGAGAACCACAGGACATGGGTTTAAGGTGAGGAGGGGAAAGATTTAATAGGAACCTGAAGGGCAACTTTTTCCACACAAAGGGAGGTGGGTGTATGGAACGTGCTGCCGGAAGAACCTTAACTCTTTATTCACCCTTCGTTCGAGTGTAGAAAAGAGGAGCTACAGATCCTGGTGTGCTAACAAAAATGACAGTTACTGGAGTAACTTAGTGGGCCAGACAGCAGACAGCATCTCTGAAGAAGGGTCCCGACCTGAAACGTCATCTGTCCATGTTCTCCAGAGATGCTGCCTGACCCGCTGAGTTACTCCAGCACTCTGTGGGTTTGTTTTGAGTAAACCAGCATTTGCAGTTCTTTCTTTTCAGGTAATAGGTGGACACAGGTGGATATGCAGATGGTAACCTGCGACCAGAGGCCATAGGTTTAAGGTGGGGAGGGGAGATTTGGAACCATATAACCATATAACAATTACAGCACGGAAACAGGCCATCTCGACCCTTCTAGTCCGTGCCGAACACGTATTCTCCCCTAATCCCATCTACCTGCGCTCAGACCATAACCCCCCATTCCTTTCCCGTCCATATAACTATCCAATTTATTTTTAAATGATAAAAACGAACCTGCCTCCACCACCTTCACGGGAAGCTCATTCCACACAGCCACCATTCTCTGAGTAAAGAAGTTCCCCCTCATGTTACCCCTAAACTTCTGTCCCTTAATTCTCAAGTCGTGTCCCCTTGTTTGAATCTTCTCTACTCTCAGTGTGAAAAGCTTATCCACGTCAACTCTGTCTATCCCTCTCATCATTTTAAAGACCTCTATCAAGTCCCCCCCTTAACCTTCTGCGCTCCAAAGAATAAAGCCCTAACTTGTTCAACCTTTCTCTGTAACTTAGTTGCTGAAACCCAGGCAACATTCTAGTAAATCTCCTCTGTACTCTCTCTATTTTGTTGACATCCTTCCTATAATTAGGCGACCAAAATTGTACACCATACTCCAGAATTGGCCTCACCAATGCCTTGTACAATTTTAACATTACATCCCAACTTCTATACTCAATGCTCTGATTTATAAAGGCCAGCACACCAAAAGCTTTCTTTACCACCCTATCTACATGAGATTCCACTTTCACGGAACTGTGCACAGTTATTCCCAGATCCCTCTGTTCACCTGCATTCTTCAATTCGCTACCATTTACCATGTACGTCCTATTTTGATTTGTCCTGCCAAGATGTAGCACCTCACACTTATCAGCATTAAACTCCATCTGCCATCTTTCAGCCCACTCTTCCAACTGGCATAAATCTCTCTGTAGACTTTGAAAATCTACTTCATTATCCACAACCTCACCTATTTTAGTATCATCTGCATACTTACTAATCTAATTTACCACACCATCATCCAGATCATTGATGTACATGACAAACAACAGTGGACCCAACACAGATCCCTGTGGCACCCCACTAGTCACTGGCCTCCAACCTGACAAACAACCATCCACCATTACTCTCTGGTATCTCCCATTCAGCCACTGTTGAATCCATCTTGCTGAGGGGTAATCTATTCACACAAAAGGTGTTGGGTTTACGGACGAGCTGCTGGAGGAGGTAGTTGAGGCAGGTAGTATGGCAACATTTAAGAATGTTGGACAGGTACACGTGTATGTTATAAAGGAACTGAAGATGCTGGTTTACACAGACTAGACACAAAATGCTGGAGTAACTCAGCGGGACAGGCGGCATCTCTGGAGAGAAGGAATGTGCGACGTTTTTCAGGTTGAAACCCTTCTTCAGACAGATACATGGATTGGAAAGGTTTTGAGGGATATGGGCCAAACACAGGCAGGTGGGACTGGTGTATTTGGGGCATGTTGGCTGTGTGGGCAAGTTGGGCCAAAGGTCCTGTTTTCACGCTGTATGACTCTGTGACTTGGAAGCCGCTGAGTTACTCCAGCACTGTGTGCCCTTTAGTGTAAACCAGCATGTGCCGTTCCATGTTTGTAAGTTTATAAGCTTTCTAACTGCGTTGTGCGCGGGCCATTCATTGACCTGTGCAGCCAGAAGTAATAAGATTTCAGGAAGGACATGGGGATTCAGGAATGCAGGGAAGGAGTGCAGAGTTACCATGGCCATGCACTCACACACTCACGCACTTACACACTCACCCCTGCCATGGCTGCCTACACAGTGCAGAGTTACCATGGCCACGCACTCACACACACGCACTTACACACTCACCCCTACCATGGCTGCCTACACAGTGCAGAGTTACCATGGCCACACACTCACGCACTTACACACTCACCCCTGCCATGGCTGCCTACACAGTGCAGAGTTACCATGGCCACGCACTCACTCACGCACTTACACACTCACCCCTGCCATGGCTGCCTACCCCGGTGCAGTTCCCATGGCCACTCTCTCACTCTCTCACTCACACACAGGCAGCAATCACTTTACCCAATTTAAAAAGGGGTGAGGGGGGAGTTATGGTAATCTCCCATAATCGTCAGAGGTCAGTCAAGCGAAATTAATAGTTTGTTAATTTAAAAGTAATCAGTTTAAAAGGAATACGCGGTCATTAACAGAGTGGCTAATCTGACCGGCTAATGTCACAGCGCGGAGTGGGTGAATGGTTGGCTGTCGATGGGTTCATTCACATCACAGATGCTGCGGACAGAGACAAGGTTCTCATTGTCAGCAACTGGTGCTGGGCTGACTCGCTGCTCGTCCTACACTCTGTGAAACATGATGTAGAGAGGGTGGGGGGGGAGGAGAGAAAGAGAGAGATTCAGAGAGAGAACCAGGGGCCACAGTTTAAGAATTAAGGGGAAGCCATTTGGAACTGATACGAGGAAAATCCTTTTCACCCGGAGAGTTGTGAATTAGTGGAATTCTCTACCTCAGAAGGCAGTGGAGGCCGACACTGGATACATTCAAAAGAGAGTTAGATAGAGCTCTTAGGGCAGGCGGAATCAAGGGATATGGGGAGAAGGCAGGAACGGGGCACTGATTGGGGATGATCAGCCATGATCACATTGAATGGCGGTGCTGGCTCGAAGCACCGAATGGCCTACTCCTGCACCTATTGTCTGTTTCTATATATAGAGAGAGAGAGTGTGGTTGAGAGACAGAGTGTGTGTGTGTGGTAGAGAGAGAATGTGTGTGTGTGTCAGAAAGAGTGTATTGGAGAGAGAGCGAGTGAGAGAGAGTCAGAAAGTGGTAGGGAGGTGAGAGAGAGCAAGTGTGAGAGAGTTCAATCCTGTGTGTGGGAGGGTTAGGGACAGACAGAGACGGATACAGAGTGTTAGAGAGAGAGAGTGTGTAAAAGAAGAGGGAAGAGAGCCTATGTCAGAAATATAGAGTGAGTCAGCGAGAGAGAGTCAGAAAGAGTTTGTATAAGGGTGAGAGAGAGAGCCAGAGAGAGAATATGAGAGAGTATTAGACAGTGTGTGTGTGTGCCAGAGTGAGATCATATGAGCTCCACATCCCACACAACATAGAAACATAGACAATAGGTACAACAGTAGGTCATTCAGCCCTTCGAGCCAGCACTGCCATTCAATAGGATCATGACTGATCACCCAAAATCAGTATCCCGTTCCTGCATTCTCCCCATAACTCTTGATTCCATTAGCCCTAAGAACTAAATCTAACTCTCTTGAAAACATCCAGTGAATTGGCCTCCATTGCCTTCACAACTCTCCGGGTGTGAACTCTAAATGGCCTACCCCTTAATATTAAACTGACCCCTGGTTCTAGGCTCCCTCAACATCAACATCGGGAACATTTATTCTGCATCGAGCCTGTCCAATCCTTTAAGAATTTGATATGTTTCTATAAGATCTCCTCTCATCCTAAATTCCAGTGAATACAAGCAAAGTCGATCCATTGTTTCATCATATCACAGTCCCGCCATCCCGGGAATTAACCTGGTGAACCTGCGCTGCACTCCCTCAATAGCAAGAATGTCCTTCCTCAAATTAAGAGACCAAAACTGCACACAATACTCCAGGTGCAGTCTCACCAGGGCCTGTACAACTGCAGTAGGACCTCTTTGCTCCTAAACTCAAATCCAACACATCATCAATATTTCTGTCCCCTCCAAAGATCCTGCCACAGGTCACATCTTCCATCCGTGTGCCTTTCTGCTCCCTCCGCATCTCCCAGGTTAACTCATCCCTTCCCACCCAAACCACCCCCTTCCCAGGTACCTTCCCCTGCAACCTCAGGAGATGTAACACCTGTCCCTATACCACCTCCCTTATTTCTGTCCAGGGGCCCCGACAGTCCTTCCATGTGCACCTCCTCGTCCACTGCATTGCGAGTTCCAGTACATCGGCAAGACAAAGCATAGACTCCGCGACCGTTTCATTTTACGCTTGCTCTCGGTCCGAAAGGTCTACTGGATCTCCTGGTTGCTAAACACTCTAACTCACTCCCCTTGCCATTCCCACACTGACCTTGCTGTCTTGGGCCTCCTCCATTGCCAGAGTGAGGCCCAGCGCAAACTGGAGGAGCAGCACCTCAGATTCCGCTTGGGCAGCTTGCACCCCAGCGGCATGAACACTGAATTCTCCAATTTTATACTATACCCCCATTTCTCCCTCCCCCCCCTTCCCCCGTCCTGTCCACCTCATTCCTTTCACTTTTCATTCCTCCTCTGCACTTCTTTCTTTATCGCACTTTTTGAATTTTCATCTCTGTCCTTTGACCAACCATCTGTCCTTTGACCAACAATCCCCCATTATCTGCAGTATATCCATGTATGCTTACAAGACTTCAGGCAACTGAACCATCCTACCACAACCAGAGAGCAGTGCTGAACTACTATCTACCTCTTTGGTGACCCTCAGACTATCCTTGATCGGACTTTGCTGGCTCTACCTTGCACTAAATGTTATTCCTTTATCATGTATCTATACACTGTAAATTGCTCGATTGTGATCATGTATTGTCTTTCTGCTGACTGGTTAGCACACAACAAAAGCTTTTCCCAGTACCTTGGTACACATGACAATAACTCAACTGTCAACTGACCCCACCTCTTTTTATTCACAGAAAGGTCAAACCCGAAACATTGCCTATCCATGTTCTCCAGAGATGCTGCCTGACCCACTGAGTTACTCCTGTGTCTACTTTGAAAGTATCTGTGTGTGTGTGTGAGAGAGAGACCCCCCCCCCCCAGACAGAGATCCACCCCTCCCCTCCCCCCTCCACCCATATCCCTCCCTTGGGCTTTACATTTCGCATCACCTCCTGCTGGTTCCTTATCTGACACCCTTTGTCTTTGTTTCACCTGCAACCTTTGTCACTTACTCCACCCATCTGCACCCTCCTCCCCTCATCTGATGGTCTCCAAGTGCTGGAGTGATTCAGCGGGTCACAGTCATAGAGCTCACACCAGGCAGCATCTCTGGAGAACATGGATAGGTGATGTTTCAGGGCGGGACTCTTCTTTAGACTGATTATAGCGATGGGGGATAAGATGGGATAAACATGTCCCATCTACACTTGCCCCACCTGCCTGCATTTAGTCCATATCCCTCCAAGCCTGTCCTATCCATGTACCTGTCTAACTGTTCCTCAAATGTTGGGATAGTCCCAGCCTCAACTACCTCCTCTGGCAGCTTGTTCCATACACCCACCACCCTTTGTGTGAAAAGGTTACCTCTCAGATTCCTATTAAATCTTTTCCCCTTCACCTTAAACCTATGTCCTCTGGTCCTCGATTCCCCCCCCCCCCCCCCCCCCCCCCCCCCCCCCCCCCCCCAATTAGCCTGAAGGAGGGTCTTGTCCAGAGATGGGGTCTGACCCACTGAGTAACTCTAGCACTTTTATTATTTCTTTTTTGGGTGGAGATATTAATTGCAAGGGAGCATTGGCTACAAGGTGAGAGGGGGATACATTTGAAGGAGATGTGCGGGCAAGTTTTTTTTTACACAGAGGGTGGTGGGTGTCTGGAACGCGCTGCCAGGGTTGGTGGTGGAGGCAGATATGATAGTGGTGCTTAAGAGACTTTTAGACAGGCACATGGATATGCAGGGAATGGAGAGTTACGGATCATATCGAGGCAGAGAAGAGTTGGTCTTGGTATCATGTTCGGCACAGACATTGTGGGCCGAAGGGCCTGTTCCTATTCTTATAGAGGTGTACAAAATCATGAGTGGAATAGATCAGGCAATCGCAAGGATCTCTTGTCCAGAGTAGGCGAATCAAGAACCAGAGGGTATAGGTTTAAGGTGAGAGGGGAAAGATTTAATAGGAACGTGAGAGGCGACTGTTGTACGTGGTGGTGGGTGTGTGGAACAAGCTGCCGGGGGAGGTAGTTGAGGCAGGTACTATCGTAACTTTTAAGAGACATTTGGACAGGTATATGGATTGTACGGGTTTAGAGGGATAGGGAGCAAACGTGGGCAGGTGGGACGTGTAGATGGGGCATGGTAGTTGGTGTGGGCAGGATGTGATGAAGGGCCTGTTTCCAGGCCGAGCTGGTCGTATAATGCCTGACTTTCCTCTGGACCCGCTAGCCTGTTTCCCAAAGGATGGGTCCACATTCCCGCAGGAGGTGGGAGGGTGTAGCTTGTCCCTGGGTGTGCAGGCCACACCCTGGCTGTTATTTTTAGTGGTGAACAACTGGTGCCACAGTTGGGCGGTGAGATAATCAGGGGATTGGTGTCAGCGAGCCCAGCAAATGTTGTTAGTGGAATCTCGGGGCTTAATCCTCATGGGGGTCAAAGGTCTGCCCACGCTTGGACTTTCTCCTGTCATGCTGATTACATTTTAATCTCCGGGCTGTCGGTTAGTTTCCCGCGGATACGTTTTTAACAGATGAGACATTGACAAAATGGTTTCCCTTCTCTGACCCGCTGAGTTACTCCAGCACTCTGTGTCCATGTTCTCCAGAGATGCTGCCTGACCCGCTGAGTTAATGCCTCTGTCCCACTTAGGAAACCTGAACGGACACCTCTGGAGACTTTGCGCCCCACCCAAGGTTCCACGCGGTTCCCGGAGGTTTTTGTCAGTCTCCCTACCTGCTTCCACTACCTGCAACCTCCGGCAACTACCTGCAACCTCCGGGAACCGCACAGAAACCTTGGGTGGGGCGCAAAGTCTCCAGTGGTTTACGTTCAGGTTTCCTAAGTGGGACGGGCATTACTCCAGCACTTTGTGTATGCCTTCGGTGTAAACCAGCATCTGCAGTTCCTTCCTATACGGAAAACCTAGAACGTTGATTAGAACATAGAATTCAGAACAATATGCACAGGAACAGGCCATTTGGCCCACTGACTATCTAACCATATAACAATTACAGCACGGAAACAGGCCATCTCGGCTATTCTAGTCCGTGCCAAACACTTACTCTCACCTAGTCCCATCTACCTGCACTCAGACCATAACCCTCCATTCCTTTCCCGTCCATAAACCTATCCAATTTACTTTTAAATTATAAAATCGAACCTGCCTCCACCACTTCCACTGGAAGCTCATTCCACACAGCTACCACTCTCTGAGTAAAGAATTTTCCCCTCATGTTACCCCTAAACTTTTGTTCCTTAATTCTCAAATGGTGTCCTCTTGTTTGAATCTTCCCTACTCTACATGCAGCACTCTACATCATGCTCATTGTTCTATCTATTGCCTTTGTGCTTGCCTTGATTGTGTTTATGTGCAGTATTATCAAATTTAATTGGATGGTATGCAGAGGCAAAAAATATGTTCCCGATGTTGGAACCAGGGGCCACAATTTAAGAATAAGGGGTAGGCCATTTAGAACAGAGATAAGGAAAAACTTTTTCACCTAGAAAGTTGTGAATCTATGGAATTCTCTGCCTCTGAAGGCAGTGGAGGCCAATTCTCTGGATGCTTTCAAGAGAGAGTTAGATAATGATAGCGGAGTCAAGTGATATTGGAAGAAGACAGGAACGGGTTACTGATTGTGGATGATCAGCAATGATCACAATGAATGGCGGTGCTGGCTCGAATGGCCTAATGGCCTACTCCAGCACCAGTTGTCTATTGAACACAGCTTTTCACTGTACCTTATAGTACACTAAGCAATAATAAACCTGAACCTAAGCTAAAACCAACTCTTTACGTGGAGTTTGCACGTTCTCCCTGTGAGCATGTGGGTTTCTCCGGGTGCTCCACTTTCCTCCCACATCCCAATGACGCGCAGATTTGTAGGTTAATTGACCTCTGTAAATTGCCCCTAGTGTGTAGGGAGTGGATGAGAAAGTGGGATAACATACAACTAGTGATTGGTGGTCGGCATGGGCTCAGTGGGCTGAAGGACCTGTTTCCGTGCTGTATGTTTCAATCTGTCGATCGAGTCCCAAGCCCCGGGGTTACTCTAAGGAGATCAGGCCCATTAACTCCTATACCGCAGACGCTGAAAAATCTGAAATTAAAAAGAAACAAGTACTTGGTTGGGGAAGCAGCATCAGGGGAGGGAAGAAACAAGAGTCAACGTTTCAGCATGGTGGCCCTTGGTCGGGCATGGTTATTGAAGGAAATGGAGATGTCTAAAGGAAGGTCCCAACCCGAAACATCATCTGCCCATGTTCTCCACAAATGCTGCCTGACCGGCTGAGTTACTCCAGCACTCTGTGTCCTTTTGTTGATGTAGGGATGGGAGATCTGTTGTGGGCTGGAGATAAGGGGCAATCAAACGAAGAGGCCATTATGGCAGGAAGCAACAATGTAGAGAAGATGAAAAGGCAGAGTAATTAAGGGCAATTATGGGTGGAATGTGGAAGGAATGTTGAAAGTCCGGGAATGTTGATTATCAGTACGTGCGGAGCCTGAGAACATGGATAGGTAGACACAAAATGCTGGAGTAACTCAGCAGGACAGGCAGCATCTCTGGAGAGAAGGAATGGGTAACGTTTCGGGTCACGACCGTTCTGTAGATGAATAGGTACGTTTCAGCCTGGGACCGTGGTTAACTCGTTCCAAAGCCTCCGCATGTATGCACTCAGTATTCTAGTGTAGTTTAGGAAATACAGTGTGGAAACAGGCCCTTCGGCCCACTGGTTACACATCGACCAACAATCACGAGTTCAAACTAGTTTTATCCCACACACTAGGGATAATTTACAGAAGCCAATTAACCGACAAACCTGCACGTTTTGGGATTGTGGGAAGAAAAAGGAGAACCCGCAGAAAACCCACGCAGTCACGGGGAGAACGTACACACTCCCGTAGACTGCACCCATAGTCAGTATTGAACCCGGGTCTCTGGTGTTGTGAGGCAGCAACTCTACCGCTGCGCCACCGTGCCACCCTCAATATTATGTGCACTCAGTATTCTCCTATGTTCTGAATGGCAGTGAGTGACCTGACCAGACATGCAGGATAAACTTGGACCTCCTCCAACCTCATCTACTGCATCCACTGTTCCAGGTGTCAACTTCACTACATCGGCGAGACCAAGCGCAGGCTCGGCGACCGTTTCCCTGAACACCTCCGCACAATCCGTCGTAACCTACCTGATCTCCCGGTTGCTCAGCACTTCAACTCTCCCTCCCATTCCCACACTGAACCTTTCTGTCCTGGGCCTCCTCCACTGTCAGAGTGAGGTCCAGCACAAATTGGAGGAACAGCACCTCATATTTCGCTTGGGCAGCTTACATCACAGCGTTATGAACATTGACTTCTCCAACTTCAAGTAACCCTTGCTTTCCCTCTATCTCTATCCCCTCCCCGTTCCCAGTTCTCCCAACAGTCTTTCTGTCTCCGACTATATTCAATCTCTATCCCGCCCACTACCCTGACATCAGTCTGAAGAAGGGTCTCGACCCGAAACATCACCCATTCCTTCTCTCCAGAGATGCTGCCTGTCCTGCTGAATTACTCCAGCATTTTGTGTCTGCCATGCGGGATAAAGGTCTCTGCTCACAGCACCACCCTCCCCTACAACACACAAACCCACAGGCATTTGTTGACAGTTTAGATGTTGCATTGATATTGAAATAGACTATGGAATGTATGAATTATTGATCTCAATATATCTGGAGATCTGTTGCAATTGAGAACTTGTTAAACATTTATGTGTGGAGGCAGTTACCAGGAGTTACTGACTGGCAAGTGATGGCAATCCAACTAATTAACTCTTTCGTGAACATGGATAGCTGACATTTCGGACCGGGACCTTACTTCTGACACAAAATATCACCTATCCATGTTCTCCAGAGATGCTGCCTGGCCCGCAGAGTTACTCCAGCACTCTGCCTTCTTTTCTAAACCTGTATCTGCAGTTCCTTGTGCCTATCATTAACTATTGATCAGTCTGTAGAAGGGTCCTGACCCAAAATGTCATCTGTCCATTCCCTCTGCAGATGCTGCCTGACCCGCTGAGTTACTCCAGCACTCTGTGTCCATGTTCTCCAGAGATGTTGCCTGACCTGCTGAGTTACTCCAGCACTTTGCTTTTAACCAAAACATTGGGGGAGGATATTACAGTGGCAGATTTGCAAGTCATTTTTGTCAAGGTAGAAGGTTTCTGTAACCATGCTGAACTCTCCCTGGTGCAATTGCCCCCAGCAATGTTGACTCTACAAGGTGTGCGTCACTCACATACCAAAGTCACGCAAGGGAAGAGGTCGACATGCTGCTCACAAGTTTCTCAACTGTTTTACATCAGGAAGCTTTTGCTCTGTACCTTCTGTCAACATTCACGTCACACGCCTAAAACAAAATTGAAAGCGCACACCTCCAGGTTCAGGGACAGTTGTTATCAGGCAACTGATCCATCCTATCACCAACTAGAGAGTGGTCCTGATCTTTCATCTACCTCGTTGGAGATCCTTGGACTATCTTTAATCTGACTTTACTAGACTTTAACTTGTACTAAACGTTATTCCCTTTATCCTGTATCTGTACAGGGTGGATGGGTTAGAGTCATGCAGCGTGGCAACAGGCCCTTTGGCCCAACGTCCATGTCAACCAACATGCCCCATCTACACTAGTCCCACCTGCCCATATCCCTCTAACGCTGTCCTATCCATGTACATGTGCAACTGTCTCTTAAATGCTATCTTACTTGCCTCAACTACCTCCTCCAGCAGCTCGTTCCATACACCCACCACCCTTGTGTATAAAATGTTACCCGTCAGTTTCCAATTAAATCTTTCCCCACCTCACCATAAGTGGATGTCCTCTGGTTCTTGATTCACCTACTCTGGGCAAAAGACTGTGCATTTACCAAATCTATTCGTCTTACAATTGTATACATCTCTATAAGATCACCCCTCATCCTCCTGCGCTCCAAGGAATAAACTCCTATGAAGTTTGTTTGAGTTTAGTTTATTGTCATGTGTACCGAGGTACAGTGAAGAGCTTTTGTTGCATGCTATCCAGTCAGCAGAAAGACAAAACATGGTTACAATCGAGCCGTCCACAGTGTACAGATATATGATAAATGGTGGAGGATAAAGGTGTAATCATGTACAGTCTTTCCATTGACTGGATAGCACGCAATAAAAAAGCTCTTCACTGTATCTTGGTACATGTAACAATAAACAAAACTAAACTGAACTAAAAGTAGTTCTAAGGTAGACAAAAATGCTGGAGAAACTCAGCGGGTGAGGCAGTATTTATGGAGCGAAGAAAATGGGCAAAGTTTCGGTTCGAGACCCTTCTTCAAAGTAGTTCTACACACTTTTCGTCTCCTGCCACAGCATTTGTCATGGCCTCCTATCGCCGAGATTATCATCTCCCAACATCTCTGAAATGCGGGCTTGCTTCGAGGGCTGCGTTCGCTCCTAGACAGCGGATTTAAGCTCGTCGTATGGTGTCATATCTTCAGGATTATGGAGCAGGTCCTCCACTTCCCATGTGATCCGCTCTGGAAGACGAGCTGCTAGGAGCCCGATGTCCGTTGGCTCGTGACATTGAGGGGGTAAAATGGGGCTTCTAGTATTGAAAACCACGCCCTCGCATTGGTTGTAAAAAGAGTTGGGACGTCGAGTTTTACACCGGGTCACTTTTATCGTCGTACGTTTCGCGAGTAAGTGGAAGGGTGCGTGTAGCAGTTGTATGATCTACTGAATCCCACGACAGAGAGCAAAGAACAAACGACACTTAGCTGAGCCAGACCTTGTCTCACATTTATTCCAGAAGTCCCTTCTACCAACATTCTCACCAATCATAACCAGTAAGCAGGCTTCATGCATGTTGTAAAGCCTACAGTATACTGTTGATTTTGGATTAAATTCCAAAACCTATCCTCGCCAGAACTGCAGAACTTCCCGGAGGAGCAATGTCGGAATGATGGGATAGGAAAAGCTGAGAGATATATGGATCAAATGCCAATCTAGAACCAGGGGACGTAGGTTAAAGGTGAAAGGGGGGAAAAGTTTAATAGGAACCTGAGGGGTCACTTTTTCACACAGTGGGTGGTGGGTGTACGGAACGAGCTGCCAGAGGAGGGAGTTGAGGCAGGACTGAAGATAGGCACAAAATGCCGGAGTAACTCAGCGGGACAGGCAGCATTTCTGGAGAGAGGAATGGGTGACGTTTCGGGTCGAGACGCTTCTTCAGACTGTCACAACATTGAAAAGTTACAGTGACGTTTTGGGACGGGGCTCTTGGTGAGGATGCTGCAGACCTAATGCAAGGATCACATCTGGAAAGCGTGAATGAGTTCAGAAGCTCCTGCGAAGGTGCCACTCTGCCTGATCAAGCACTGTTGATTGTTTTAAGTCTCAGAGGAATTGTGTCTGGCGCAGTTACATATTAAATAAATAATGTGGCACTGTCGTGTCGGGGTCACAGAGGATTCCGTGTGCTTTGTTGTGAAAGGGTCACAGACTCTTTCGACTTTAGAGATACAGCGTGTAAACAGGCCCTTCACCCCATCGAGTCCGCTCCAACCAGTGACCCCCCCCCCCCCCCCGTGCATCAGTACTGTACTACACACTGGATGCAATTTGGAAGCAAAAACAAGCTTTTGACTGTACCTAATAACCCTAAACGTAAAGCTAACATCCTCCACATTTATCTAGCATCCTCCTGTATATGTCCACACTGCATGCCTCACACACTCCCTGTGGGAACACATCTACCATTTGCACTGTTCTCTGGACAAAAGATGGCTTGTTTCAATCAAGAATGTTTAAGTGTCCTGCATACTTTGTTTGGAGTATTGTGTGCTGTTCTGATCGCCCCATTGCTGGAAGGATAGGGAGGCTTTGGACAGGGTGCAGAAGCGATTTACCAGATTGCTGCCTGGATTAGAGGGTATTACCAACAGACTTGAAAATAGATACAGCAAATTGGAGTAACTCAGCGGGTCAGTCAGCATCTCTGGAGAACATGGACACACAGTGCTGGAGTAACTCAGCGGGTCAGGCAGCATCTCTGGAGAACATGGACACAGAGTGCTGGAGTAACTCAGCGGGTCAGGCAGCATCTCTGGAGAACATGGATAGGTGACATTCTAGGTTGGGGCCCTTCTTCAGAAGGAGAATTTACTCCAGCATTTTGTCTCTATCTTTGGTGTAAACCAGCATTTGCAGTACCTTTTAATTACATATTGGGTAGTCTTGGATTGTTATCTCTGGAACGTTGGAGGTTGAGGAGAGACTTGATCGAAGTATATAAGATTATGAGAGGCATTGTCAGGGTAGACGGTCGGAACCTTATTTCTAGAGTGGAAATGTCCAATACTAGAGGGCATAGCTGTAAGGTGAGAGGGGGAAAGTTTAATGGAGATGTGTGGGGCGTTTTTTTGTACACAGACAGTCTTGGCGGCCTGGGACACATTACTAAGTGTGGTGGTGGAGGCCGTCACCATAGTGGTGTTTAGGAAGCTTTTAGATAGGTACAAGGATATAGAGGGAATGGAGCATGTACAGACAGAGGAGATGAGTTTAACTTGGCATCATGTTCGGCATGGACATTGTGGGCCAAAGGGCCCGTTCTGTGCTGTACTTTCCTCTGTTTTCTGCATTGGCAGTAGATTAACAGGTTTACATTATTGCAATAACACATACACAAAGATATACTAATTATTAATATAATACATTCATAATTAGTCATCATAATAGTGTAAGAAACAAAGCCCATAGTGTGACCAAGGACACACTCCATAGAAGATCAGTTGCTGAGGTTAGTGTTAGGCAGTGTTCAAGAGAGTGATAGTTGCTGGGAAGAAGCTGTTCTTGAACCTGGAGGTCACAGTTTTCAGGCTCCTGTATCTTCTTCCCGATGGTAGCAGTGAGATGAGAGCGTGGCCAGGGTGGTGTAGGAGTGGAGTATGGGAGAAGTCGCAGAGAGAAGGGGGTAGATGAAGGATGTACAGAGACAGAGGTAGATTATTTACAGAGATAGAGGGGTTACACAGATCGGATGGGGTGTTGGGGGGTAGAGGAGATTGCAGAGATGGAACAGGGTATGGGAGCTTGGTGGATTTACAGAGGAGAAGAGGTATAGCAGTGGTTTGCAGCAATGGGCTGGGGTGGAGTTGGAGGGGTTTACAGTTGGGGAGGGGTATTTGGAGTTGGAGAGGTTACAGACGTGGAGAAGGGTATTTGGAGGGGTTTGTGGTTCCAGCGTTCGAGGACGGGGCATGTGGAAGCTGGAGGACGCGCCACCGGGAACAAAGGGGGACCCGGCGTGGGGGGGGAAGTACAAGGGGGAGCCCGCATGGGGGGATGGTCGTGAGAAGGGAAGCGGGAGAACAAAGGTGGACCCGGCGTGAGATACTTTGTCGGTGCTCTTTATGTGGTGACTCTTTGCATACCTTGGCCCCTTGGGCGTGCAAATCAAAGAGTCTCACTGTGACACGTCGCATGTGACAAGCATGTGATAAAACATTTGTTCATTCATACAGAGATGGGCTGGGGTTGGGGGGTAGAGGCCAGGGTGGGGGGGGGGGGTTATTAGGATACGATACGATATAACTTTATTTATCTCAGGGGAGAAATTGATCAGCCAACAGCCATAAAACCCAAGATACATGAAACATGAAACTAAAGTGATGCGTGGAAAGGATTGGGGATGTGCAAAGATTGGGTAGGGGGAGGGGGGGGGGGGGGATGTCAGTCTCAGTCTACCCCATGTCAGAAGGGGGAGGAGTTGTAAAGTTTGATAGCCATTTGAAGTTTGATGATTGTTTGTGACTACCTACTGAGGCAGGAAAGCTCATCATACTTTTCTCACTGGAGCCTATGTGGTGTTATGGCCATGTATGCATTGGTCAGTGATCAGTGATCACCCTCCTCCCCTCACCGGTGCCCATCTGGACCACATATTCCTCCCCCACATTCCTCAGTTCCACCTACATTCCTTCCTCCACTTCACAATTCGCAACTCCTTCAATTCCTTCACCACTCATCTTCTGTCTTTTTGTCTCCATCTACCTACCCCCCCACCCACCCCCCCCCCCCCCCCCCCCACCTGTATCCATCTATTACCTGTCACGCTTTGTCCTGCCCCTCATCTCTTCCAGCTTTCTTCCCCACCCCCTACCCCACCAATAACCATCAGGCTGAAGAAAGGTCCCGACCCCAAGCTTCACTTCTCCATGTTCTGCTGAGATGCTGCCTGACCCGCTGAGCACTCTGTGTCCATGTTCTGAGATGAGGAAAACATTTTTCACACAGAGAGTGGTGAATCTCTGGAATTCTCTGCCACAGAAGGTAGTTGAGGCCAGTTCATTGGCTATATTTAAGGGGGAGTTAGATGTGGACCTTGTGGCTAAAGGGATCAGGGGGTATGGAGAGAAGGCAGGTACAGGATACTGAGTTGGATGATCAGCCATGATCATATTGAATGGTTTTGCAGGCTTGAAGGGCCGAAGGTTTGCAGTGCCTGTCCCAGTGTCCTGGCTGAGGTATTGTTTGATTGTAATAGTTTCCAGTGGGAGGTTGCTTGTTCCATGTGGGGACAATGCCACATCCTGACTGGTGGATATGTGCTGTGAGGTTGGCGGTGTAACGAACGGCTGGTCTTCCCCGCAGTCTCGTCGGCGGCCGAGAGGATCCGCTTCATCCTCGGCGAGGATGACGACAACCCGGCCCCTCAACTCTTCACCGAGCTCGATGAACTGCTGGCCATCGATGGGCAGGAGATGGAGTGGAAGGAGACCGCCAGGTAGGAAGGGCTTTCAGCACGGTGCCACTGGCGTCACAGCACCGCTGCGCAGCGGGTAGAGCCGCTGCTTCACAGCGCTAGAGATCCTGACCTCGGCTGCTGCCTGTGTGGAGTTTGCACGCTCTCTCTGTGACCCAGTGGGTTTCCTCCAAGTGCTCCGGTTTCCTCCCGCATCTCAAAGATGTGCGGGTTTGTAGGTTAATCGCCCCTCTGTAAATTGCTCCCCCTCCGAGTTTGCAGGGAATGGATGAGAAAGTGGGATGACGTTGAACTGGTGCGATTGGGTGATCGGTGGGCGGCACGTGCTGGGTGGCCGAAGGGCCTGTTTCCGTGCTGTATCTCTCTCTGAACCAAACCCATTGGCTGCCACCTTTTCCAACAGTGTGGCCACATCAGAGAGCCCGTCCTTGGCCCTGAAATCTTTGGCAGGTTCCAAAGAGCTGTTTAGAACTTGTAATCGGGAGATCTTGTTGCGGGGCTGTAGGTGCCAGCGAGCCAGGCCACAGGAACTCATTTCATGAGAAAAAAAATCTGTCTGCCGTTGCAAACTTTATGTGTGCATTAATCTAATCACCTGTGTCAACAGTACATTATGGTGGCGAGCCATACTTGACTCAACTTTTAGTTGTCGAGTTATTTACGGAATAAATATTGACACTTTGTGTTGGCAAATATTATACACTCAGGGACAATTTAATTCATTCATAAACCACAATGAAGTTTATTTGAGAGGGAAAGTTATTTGAGAGGGTTGAGAGGAGAAGATAGATCAGCCACGATTGAATAGTACGGCAGACTCGATCGGCTGAATGGCCTAATTGGCGTATGGTCTTCTGATTTTAAGATCAGTTTATTTTCTAAGTCCTGAGTTATTTATCTTAGCAAATTCCAAAGCTGCCGAACTGGGATTCGAACCTGCGTCACTGGACCAAGGGTCCACAGTTCTCTAGATAGACACAAAATTCTGGAGTAACTCAGCGGGACAGGCAGCATCTGTGGAGAGAAGGAATGGGTGACGTTTCGGGTCGAGACTTTTCATCAGCCTCCACGGTTTAGTTTAGTTTAGAGATATGGTGCAGAAATAGACCCTTTGGGCCACCACCAGCGATCCCCGCACGTTAACACTACACACACGAGGGGCAATTTACATTTATACAGAGTCAATTAACCTATAAACCTGCACGTCTTTGGAGTGTGGGAGGAAATCGAAGATCTCGGAGAAAACCCACGCAGGTCGCGGGTGAGAAGTCCATACAGGCAGCACCATTAGTCGGGATGGAACCCGGGTCCCTGGCGCTGGAAGCGCTGTAAGGCGGCATCTTTACCGGTGCGCCATGTGCGTTCTGCTCATTGGTTGAACAACTTGACGACTACACAGCGGCGTCAGGCCTGGGTGGGACGTGGTCGCTTCTAACCCCCCTTTTTGCTGTCCTCCAGGTGGATCAAGTTTGAGGAGAAGGTGGAAGAAGGGGGAGAGAGGTGGAGCAAGCCTCACGTGGCCACTCTCTCCCTGCACAGCTTGTTTGAACTCCGCACCTGCCTAGAGAAAGGGACGGTCATCTTAGACATGGAAGCTTCCACTTTGCCTCAGATTGTGGGTAAGTTGCCGATGTGTGAGGTAAAACATGGTGTGTGTGTTGTAATCAAACCATTACAAAGTATTAGGTGAACCTCAAGGCATTTATTAAAATTTATGCAGAGAGAATAATACATACTGCTGCACTCGTTGCATCAACTTACAGACTGCCGAGCTCAAGGACCAGCAGGCTGTTATCAGTAACCACATTCCTTACTCAAATCCCGGACTGGATTACACAGAAACATAGAAGCATAGAAAATAGGTGCAGGAGCAGGCCATTCAATAATGATCAATGCTGATCATCCAACTCAGTATCCCGTACCTGCCTTCTCTCCATGCCCCCTGATCCCTTTAGCCACAAGGGCCACATCTAACTCCCTCTTAAATATAGCCAATGAACTGGCCTCAACTACCTTCTGTGGCAGAGAGTTCCAGAGATTCACCACCCTCTGTGTGAAAAATGTTTTTCTCATCTCGGTCCTAAAGGATTTCCCCTCTATCCTTAAGCCGTGATCCCTTTTCCTGGACTTCCCCAACATCGGGTACAATCGTCCTGCATCTAGCCTGGTGGAGTGTGTATAATATATGTGGTGAAGGTTATATTGACAGAGGTTAATGTGGTTGATCTACAGTGTGGATGCTACGACGGAGATTAGGTTTAGGTTTATTGTAGTCACATGCAATGAGGTACAGGGAAAGGCTTTGGTATTGCGCACTATCTAGTGAAATCAGATGTATGAACGCAATCCAGCCAAACACAAGTACGGTGGGCAGAGCAAAAGCTCTTCTATTAACCAGAGTCCAGAAGTCATAGGAGCACAGGGTGGCACGGTGGCGCAGCGGTAGAGTTGCTGCCTCACAGCGCCAGAGCCCTGGGTTCAATCCTGACTACGGCTGCTGTCTGTACTAAGTTTGTACGTTTCCCCTGTGACCACGTGGGTTTTCTCCGGTTTCCTCCCAAATTCCAAAGACGTTGAGATTTGGACGTTAATTGGCTTCAGTAAAATTGTAAATTGTCCCGAGTGTGTAGGATTGTGTTAGTGTATGCGGGAGTGATCGCTGGTCGGCACGGATTCGGTAGGCTGAAGGTCCTATTTCCACACGGTACCTCAAAATTCTAAAGCCATTCGGCCCATCATAGAAACATAGAAACATAGAAATTAGGTGCAGGAGTAGGCCATTCGGCCCTTCGAGCCTGCACCGCCATTTAATATGATCATGGCTGATCATCCAACTCAGTATCCCGTACCTGCCTTTTCTCCATACCCTCTGATCCCCTTGGCCACAAGGGCCACATCTAACTCCCTCTTAAATATAGCCAATGAACTGGCCTCAACTACCCTCTGTGGCAGAGAGTTCCAGAGATTCACCACTCTCTGTGTGAAAGAAGCTCTCCTCATCTCGGTTTTAAAGGATTTCCCCCTTATCCTTAAGCTGTGACCCCTTGTCCTGGACTTCCCCAACATCGGGAACAATCTTCCTGCATCTAGCCTGTCCAACCCCTTAAGAATTTTGTAAGTTTCTATAAGATCCCCTCTCAATCTCCTAAACTCTAGAGAGTATAAACCAAGTCTATCCAGTCTTTCTTCATAAGACAGTCCTGACATCCCAGGAATCAGTCTGGTGAACCTTCTCTGCACTCCCTCTATGGCAATAATGTCCTTCCTCAGATTTGGAGACCAAAACTGCACGCAATACTCCAGGTGTGGTCTCACCAAGACCCTATACAACTGCAGTAGAACCTCCCTGCTCCTATACTCAAATCCTCTTGCTATGAAAGCCAACATGCCATTCGCTCTCTTCGCCATCGAGTCTACTCCGCCATTCAATCGTGGCTAATCTGTCTTTCCCTTTCAGCCCAATTCTCCTGCCTTCTCCCCATAACCTCTGACAACCGTACTAACGAGGAATCCATCAATCTTGCTTTAAAAATACCCAATGACGGCCTCCACAGCTGTGTGGCAGTGAATTCCACATATTCACCATCTTCTGGCTTAAGAAATTCCTCCTCATCTCCTTTCTATACATATGTCTTTTTATTCTGAGGCTGTGTCCTCTGGTCCCAGAGTTCCCACTAGTGGAAACATCCTCTGCACATCCACTCTGTCCAGACCTGTCCGATTCACCTCTACCCCATTGGACTTTGTCTCTGGAACCGATGCGTTACAATGCTGAGAACTATATTCTGCACTCTGTATCTTCCCCTTTGCTCTACCTATTGTACTGGAGTTTGGCTTGATTGTATTTATGTATAGTGGCATCTGATCTGATTGGATGGTGTGAAAAGCAAAGCAGAGGAGATTAGTTGAACTTGTGTCATGTTCAGCACAGACATTGTGGGCCGAAGGGCCTGGTCCTGTGCTGCAATCAGTCATCTAGGTTCTATGTTCCATGCAAGATACAAAGGCTAAAAAGGAGATAAAAATGTGTTAGATGGCCACATGGAAATGCAGGGAGCGCAGACGCAGGAAGAGGAGATGAGTTTATCTCGGCATCATGTTCAGCACAGACATTGTGGGCTGAAGGACTTGTTCCTGTGCTGTACCGGTCTATGTTCCATGTTTAGTTCAGTCACGTGTAGTGAGGTACAGTGGAAAGCTTTTGTTTGCGTGCTGCCCAGTAAAAGAAAAGACTGTGCATGAACACAATCAAGCCGTCCACAGTGTACAGATAAAGATAAAGGGCGCAACATTTAGTGCAAACATGTCCTGTGTTTGTTTTGCATGCTATCGTCAGATCAGATGCATGATTGAAATTAAGGCAAACTCAAGTACGATAAATAAAGCAAAAGCTCTTCCTTAATTCAAGGTTCATTAGTCGTAGTAACCGAATGAAGCCATTCGGCCCATTGAGTTCTGTTCTATGTTGTATGTTGCATGGTGTATGTCACATGTGTGTAGCATGTTATGTGTCATGTATTGAACGTTGCACTTTTTAGTTTGCATGTACTAGGTTGTATGTTCTATGCAGCATGCTGTATGTGGCATGGTGGATGTTGCATCTTGCATGCTGCATGCTGTATGTGGCATGGTGGATGTTGCATCTTGCATGCTGCATGCTGTATGTGGCATGGTGGATGTTGCATCTTGCATGCTGCATGCTGTATGTGGCATGGTGGATGTTGCATCTTGCATGCTGCATGCTGTATGTGGCATGGTGGATGTTGCATCTTGCATGCTGCATGCTGTATGTGGCATGGTGGATGTTGCATCTTGCATGCTGCATGCTGTATGTGGCATGGTGGATGTTGCATCTTGCATGCTGCATGCTGTATGTGGCATGGTGGATGTTGCATCTTGCATGCTGCATGCTGTATGTGGCATGCTGCATCTATGCTGTATGTGTATGTTGTATGACGCTTTGTGTTCCACCAGACCTGATCATCGAGGAGCAGGTGGCGAAGGGTCTGCTGAAGGCTGAGCTGAAGGACAAGGTGACCTACACCCTGCTGCGTAAACATCGGCACCAGACCAAGAAATCCAACCTGCGCTCCCTGGCTGAGATCGGCAAGACGGTTTCCAGTGCAAGTAGGCTGTTTTCCACCTCCGATAATGGTAATGCAGGAGCCAATTTGCTGCAGTCTCCTCCCTCCTTACTAGCCCACCATTGTGGTCCACTTCACCACTAACATCTTCACTGCTTCCCCTACATGTATGGTCTCATATCAAAGTGCAAAGCCAACCCATCCTGGATTAGAAACAGAACAACCATTGCCTGAAACACTCATCCGGCCACTAGCTCCCCACAATACACAAAGATATCACGGCATGAATGAGGTGGAACTAATCCACACCGGACCCCAGCAGCGCAGTCTAATGTCCAGTTCATCCATCATTTACTGAAACCATGTCTATCTGTACCTTAGACTTTGCTTTACTTTACTTTAGAGATGTAGTATGGAAACAGGACCTTCGTCCCAACGAGACCGCGCCAACCAGCAATCACCGTGTACACTAGCGCATCTTACACACCAGGGACAATTTACAATTTTTAAAGAAGCCAATTAACCTACAAACACGCAAGTCTTTAGTGTGTGGGAGGTGACCAGAGCAGCCAGAGTAAACCCACGCATTCACAGGGAAAACGTACAAACTTCACACAGACCGCACCCGTAGTCAGGATCAAACCTGAGGCAGCAACTCTACCGCTGCGCCACTGTGCCGTTCTGAATCTTAAATGCTACTGTCAGGGTAGCTGGTAGAGCTGCTGCCTCACAGGGCCAGAGACCTGGCTTTGATCCTGACCTCAAGTGCTGTCTGTGTGGAGTTTACATGTTTCCGTGCCTCCGCTTGGGTTTTCTCCGGGTGCTCTGGTTTCCTCCCACACACCAAAGATGTGTGGGTCTGTAGGTTCATTGGCCTTCTGTAAATTGTCCAGAGTGTGTAGGGGGTGGCTGAGAAAGTGCGATAACACAGAAATAATGTGAATGGGTGATCGATCGCTGGTCGGCGTGGGCCGAAGGTCCCGTTTCCACGCTGTATCTCTAAACTAAACTAAACCAACTTGGTTCCCTCTTCTGTAATAGTCTTGCGGCATAAGAGGCTGCAGATGCTGGAATAATGAGCAAAGAACAAAGTGTTGGAGGAACTCAACGTCAGGCAACACCTGAAGATGGGTCCTGCCCTTAAAAGTCATCTGTGCAGCACCCTTCCACAGATACTGCCTGACCTGCTGAGTTTCCCCAGCATTTTACATTTGGCTCTTCAAACCAAATCCAAACCCAACTTCTAAAATCTCCAACAGACCCGTGACCCTGAGCCGAACAACATTTCTCCGTTCTTCTTCTTTCCTCTGTGTGAAGAAGATGTGAAATGTTCAGAGAATATTTTGAGCGGAGTTGCTGAACTTTGCACAGCAAGGGAGGAGGCCATTTGGCCCACGGAACCTCTGCTGACTCGGAAGAAAGAGCAACCTGGCTCATCCTAACCTCCTCCTGCCCCAGCTCCCCAGCCGCCACCTCCCTCCTCAAGCCCCCCCCCCCCCCCCTCCCCCAGCCCTGCCCACCTTTACAAAGATGGGGAGGAATTTCTTTGGTCAGAGGGTGGTGAATCTGTGGAATTCATTGCCACAGACGGCTGTAGAGGCCAAGTCGGTGGGTATTTTTAAGATTGACACATTCTTGATTAGTGCTGGTGTCAGGGAATATGGCAGGAGAATGGGGTCGAGAGGGAGAGATAGGTTAGCCATGGTAGAGTGGACTCGATGGGCCGAATGGCCTAATTCTGCTACTATGACATGAGCTTATGAGCTCCCATGAGGAGCTCCTCACCAAAGCCCGGTGTGGGTTGGCTGACAGTGCCCTGGCTCCACCACGGTGCGTGCCGTTAGTGACTCCCTTCTCCCCTTCCATTAACCCCGCGTGGGTCGGGTCTGTTGCAGCGTCCCCGCGGACACCAGGGCGACTTTCACCCGGGGAAACGTTAAGAGCGCCTCCTCATCTCTGCAACCAGCTGGGGCAAAGGCTCGGGTTGTCCATGTTCCCAGCCCCTCATTATCAGGATCCTCCACGACATCCGGTTAAATAGTTCTTTGCTGTTGCAGCCCCTAAATAGATGGCAGCTGCTCCCACTCAGAGCCTGTCAGGGCAAGGCTGTGACGTTACAAGGCAAGAAACATTCCTTTAGCAGTCTTCCTGTCTCTAGGCTTACACTTGCGCATCTGAATGGGCTATTAGATGGAGCACTGATCGACTGGCTCGTTGACGGGTCCCTTCCCAAAACAATCTGGAATCCTGGAATCTTCACAGCACAGAGCTGAGGACAGAGGTTGACACCTGTTACACTTGTGCCAGCTGAGGGTGGAGTATTGTGTCCAGTTTTTGCCGACCCGTGCTATGGGAAGGTTATCGTCAAGCTGGAGAGGGTGCGGAGAGGATTTACGAGGATGTTGCCAGGACGTGAGGGCCTGAGCTGCAGGGAGGGATTGGGGCAGGCTAGGACTCTATTTCTTGGAGCGCAGGAGTCTGAGGGGTGATCTTACAAGATTGCAAGATCATGCGGGGAATAGATCGGGTGAATGCACAGATTATTTTTCCCAGAGTAGGGGGGTTGAGAAGCAGAGGACATAGGTTGAAGGTGTGAGGGTGACGATTTAATAGGGACCTGCGGGGAAACTTTTGAAAACCAAGCTATTATGGGATGAGTTGTATATATCTGGGGAGTGGAGGGTAATGGAGGGGTTACATGCAGACAGATAGAGGTTTGTCATGGCATAGTTTTGAGCATGAACATTATGGGCCAAAGGGCCTGTTCCTGTGCTATACGATTCTGTTTGCCCAATGCTCCCACATATAAAATATATCTGTATCTTGTTCAGCACGGACATTGCGGCCTCCTCTATGAGTGCGTAGGAGGTAGAACAGTAAAGTGAAGGGACAGACCCTTCAGCCCACAATGTCCGTGCTGTACCCATCTCCCGACTGGCACGATTTGCCGAGAGAGTTACCAATGATCCAGCGCAAGCCAGTCAATCAGGGCCACATCTTTGGGTATGAATGCCATACATGAAATCATTCGGAAACGTTAGTTGCGGCGTAGATGTGATCTCAGATGGTGAACTTTGTGAGACTTTATTCCCTCTGTTAACTCCTAGACCTTGGTTGTACATGGCAGGGTGGAGGCGGAGACCAAGTTGTGGTTCCTCCATGGTTGGTGCAAGGCACAAAGCCATGACCCCTTGGTGTTCACCCATAACCAGAGCCCTGTGTAGGCAGGTGCCGGGACACAGATCAGTCCATGCTGGTGACACATCCTATAAACTGCTTCACCTGTTTCAGATAGACACAAGGAACTGCAGATGCAGGAACCTTGTGATGAACACAAAGTGCTGTAGGCACTCGGGCAGCGCAGAGTCCTACAGCCTGGAAAAAACAGGCCCTTCGGCCCAACTTGCTAACCCACTTACCCCATCTACACTAGTCCCACCGAAAGTTGCCAACTTTCTCACTCCCAAACAAGGGGCAAAAGGTCAAAATAAGGGCAAAATTCCCAATGGCAATTCATTGACCGACTCGGCTGTGGCTGGGTGAATGATGAGTTGGCCCTGGTGCTGGACTGCACACAAAGCCCAGCCGGCGGGCCAGCTGAGAAACTTTGGCCCGACGTCGCGCACAAAGTCCAGCACCCCATCCAACTCATGAACCGATGATCGGCCATGAGAAGGATGAGTAGTGGTGTAAGCGAAGGTCCGAAGGTTGGCCGGGCTGCCGACAGACGGGCGAGGTGCTGCTGCACTCCATGGGCTGCACTAAGTCGAGATGGGTGAAGCGGGGCCGGACGCGGCGCTCCGACCCGATAGTCCCCTCGACCTGAGGAGTAGCAGTCAAATACGGGACAAGGACGGTCACGTATGGGACAAACCAATTTAGCCCAATATACGGGATGTCCCGGCTAATACGAGACAGTTGGCAACCCTAGTCCCACCTGCCTATGTTTGGTCTATATTCCTCTAAACCTGTCCTATCCATGTACCTGTCCAAATGTTTCTGAAATGTTATGATAGTCCCTGCTTCATGAACTCCTCTGGCAGCTCAATCCAAATACCCACCACCCTTTGTGTAAAAACATTTACCCCTCAGTATCTGCATCACTGGAGGACATGGATAGGTGATGTTTTGGCTCAGATCTGAAGAAGGTTGCGACTCAAAACTCTGCTATATATGTCTTACAGTCAAACAGCACAAAAATAGACATTTTGGCCAAATTTGGCCACAATGACCAGCTACATATAGTCCCATATTTAGCCCATTTCCCTCTAAACATTTCCTATCCACGTTCTCCAAAGATGCTGCCTGACCCGCTGAGTTACTCCAGCACTTTGTGTTCTAAGCTCTTTAAGGACTTGACCACCTAATTTGATAAATCATTTTTAGTTTTTAAAGTTCCGTTTATTTATGTAATATTAAAAATTCAAAAATGTTGAAAATCTAGTTTTCAAATGACGCGTACTGTTATAAAACCAGTACAACCCTTAACTAAAGTCAAACATAGGGAGATCTGTCTCACAAAGTTTATCCCATTGTGCATTTAAAAGTATATTGATCATTTTCTCCAATTGTTTTATATTGATTTGAAGTTTTAATCATCTCTAATATTGCATATCCTTCTTGACAAGGGGTTCTGAATGGACTGAAATGTAACCTTGTTGGTTGAAATAAACTTTTGCCCTAGACACAAGTAACAGCAGATGCTGGAATCTTGTGTCGAACACAAATTGCTGGAGGAACTCAGTGGGCCAGGCAGCATCTGTGGAAGACATGGATAGACAAACCTCAGTCATTTGATTTACTCATTCACGTCTCCTATCCATGTTCTATCCATGTTCTCCAGAGATGCTTCCTGACCCGCTGAGTTACTCCAGCACTCTGTATCCATGTTCTCCAGAGATGCTGCCTGACCCGCTGAGTTACTCCAGCACTCTGCAAACGATTACCCCAATGACTCTTTATTTCAACAGCAGAAGGATATGCAATAGATGTGTCTCCTTTGTAAATTGTTTGCTTGTTTAACTGCATTGACCAGTGTGATGGGAATTTTGCCGTTACTGGCAGAGATTGCAAGTTTCAAACCCAATTCAATGTTCTGCTGGGGACAAAAGGAATTCTAGAGAACATGGACAGGAAATGTTTTGGGTCAGAACTCTTCTTCAGACAAGGTCTAAACCTAAAACATCACCTACCCACGTTTTCATGAGATACTGCCTGAGCCGCTGAGTTACTCCAACACTCTGTGTCTTTTGACGTTGAGTTGGATAATCACAAATGTTTTCTCTGTTGGATTTTAATTGTTGGCAGTCATTTGCCTATTGATTGAATACCAGCATTGATTAAAACCCTGGGATAAATCTTGCAAATTTGGGCAATTGGAATAAACGTGCCAATGGTTCTAAATGGAAAGTACGTGGATCGTTGTGCTGGTCAGTGAGTTTAACAGCATTGGATGATCAGCTGATGTGATTCATCGGCTAGTCCCCTGGTGATGAGATGGTGATTAATTCCCCACACTCTTTCATTTCACATTTCCCCCTCTCCCTCTGACTGCCAACCCACTGTGCTGCCATCTCTGTTGCTCTTGCGATTCGCTTTGCCGTTTCTCTCTTGCTGTTTGCTTTACGACCCGTTCCCGCTACCTCCGATAAGCCTGTGGTCCGGGCCATGGCTCGAAAAAGTGGCTGGAATTCCGAGGCTGTGACCAGGACTTTGCGTTCCCTTGGAGCCAGCGCTTGGAGCCAGCGCTTGGCACTGCCCAGGCGGTGCCACCCCCGCTGAGAGGACACGGGCCACGATGGGCGAGCGAGAGTGTGGCCTGGGCCAAAGATCAGTCTCGGGTATTGTGGTTCCCTCAAGAACCATTGGCCCCCATTAAGGCACGGTGGCGCAGTGATAGAGTTGCTGCCTCACAGCGCCAGAGACCCGGGTTCCATCCTGACTATGGACGCTGTCTGTATGGAGTTTGGATGTTCCCCCTGTGACCGCGTGGGTTTTCTCTGGATTCCTCCCACACTCCAAAGACGTGCATGTTTGTAGGCTAATTGGCTTGGTGGAATTGTAAATTGTGTAGGATAGTGCTAGTGTACGGGGATCGTGGTCAGCGCGGACTCAGTGGGCCGAAGGGCCTGTTTCCGTGCTGTATCTTTCGATTAAACGATCAATATTGAACTGTGACTAGTTTTGGTGTGGACATTGAACTGGACTATGGGAGGGGGGGCAATTTGTCCATTAAAGGGCAGTCAGGGGGGGAGGGTTAGGTCCACTAATGAGGCAGTTGATCGTATTGTAGACAACGTGTCTCAAAACAAACCCACCTCCACAAACAGCCTCTAGGTGAGTGAAACTTTGATGGGCAGTCATCTGATGTTCAATAGTGCTTTTATCGTCACATGTGCATAGTGCTAACACGCAGTGCAATAATGTTCGTACCTGCAGTCCAGTAGAGTATTGCTGTACCCAAGCACATCCCCGATTAGCAAGTGTACAGAAATAGTCCACGGATCCCACATGCGAGAGACACCATGTTTTGGCACCATTTTCCAAGTCCAGTCCGTGCTCTAGTTGTTATGAGTGGTGCACGTTCCAGGCGAGCCCCAGGCTGCTGTAGGGCCTTCAACGGATGTTTAGCATTCGGTATCTCCATTGCTGTCCCCCTTGTTCCATTATCTAAACCCCCATTAAAGCCGGAAGCTCGCCAACAAATCCTACCGTGACCTCACCCTTCAACTGGAAGAACGTTGGTACGGCATTAAGTCTCCGGCAGATCAAGGATCTTTCCTTTCTGGTGATGAACGAATGGGGTGGAGAGACTGCAGCAAATAACAAGGCGTTTGGTCCACAGTGTGGCCAAAAGTGTGACCAACTTTGTGCAAATGTAGAGTAAGCCTTGAGGTTCGTTCAATGGTTTCACTGCAAATTGCAAAGGAATCACTCTCAGATTTTATCTCTTTGCTGATAGTTGTGCAGATGTTGGAATCTGATGATGAATACAAAGTGCTTTATACACTGTGGGTCAGGCAGAAGCACAAAGTCAAACAGGCCCTTCAGCCCAACCTGCCCACACCGACCAACATGCCCCATCTACACTAGTCCCACTTGCCCGCGTTTGGCCCATATCCCTCTAAAGCTTTCCTATCCATGAACCTGTCCAAATGCCTTAAATATTGCTATATAGTACCTGCCTCAAGTACCTCCTCTGGCGGCTCGTACCATACACTATAAAAGTTGCCTCTCCGGTTCCTATTGAATCTTACCCCTCTTACCTTAAAGCTTTGTCCTCTGGTTCTTGATTACCCTACTCTGGGGAAAATTAGTCACTATATCCACAACCCATGTGATTTTATACACCTCTATAAGATCACCCCCCTCATCCTCCTGCGCTCCAAGTTATAAAGTCCTAGCTTGCCCACCTCTCCCTCTCGCTCAGGCCCTCGTGTCCTGGCAACATCCTCATGAATCTTGAGTGTGTGGAGATTTCTCTCTCCTATCTTACTGCATTAGAACATAGGACAGTCCAACAAAGGAACAAGTCCTTTGGCCCATAATGTCCGTGCCGAACTTGACGCCAAGTTAAACTAATCTACTCGCATGCACGTGATCCATATCCCTCCATTCCCTGCATATCCATGTGCCTGTTCCAAAGCCTATTAAACACCACTATTGTATCTGCCTCCACCACCACCCCTGGCAGCATGTTCCAGGCACCCACCACCCTCTGTGTAAAAATCCTGCCCCGCACTTCTCCATTAAACTTTGCCTGTCTCACCTTTGACATTTTCACCTTCAACCTCGGACATTCCAGAGAAAACAATCCAAGTGTGTCCAACCTCTCCATGTATCTGAAGCCCTCTAATCCAGGCTGCGTTCTGATAAACCTGCTCAGTACTGTTTGACAAAGAGACAGACTCTATGATATGTCAGAAACTGGAATCATTAATTTTGTTTACATCTCCTGACTGCGAGTGCCGTCTGTACGGAGTTTGTACATTCTCGCTGTGACCGCATCGGTTTCCTCCGGGTGATCCGGTTTCCTCCCACATCCCAAAGACACAGGTTTGTAGCTTCTGTAAAATTGTAAATTGTCCCTAGTGGGTAGGATAGTGCTAGTGCCTGAGGTGATCGCTGGTCGGCACGGACTCGATAGGCCAAAGGGCCTGTTTCCACGCTGTATCTCTGGAGTCTAAAGTCTAACATTTGTCAGGTCAGGCAATAGTTCACCAAGCAGAAACATTACCTGTGGTTCATCCTCCACAGAGGCTACCTGACCTGCGGAGTAGCTCCGTTGTTTTGTGTTCTGACCGTGAGTTGGTGGGAACTTTTGTGTCAATGAATGGACAATGTAGATACGGCTAACCACAAGTAATTCACTGACTCAACGCTGTCAAACAAACTAACCGCGATCCTTACTTTCTATACTGTGGGATCAACATAGAGAAAATAGTTGCAACTCTCATAGAGTCATAGAGTGATACAGTGTGGAAACAGGCCCTTTGACCCAACTTGCCCACACCGGCCAACATGTCCCAGTTACACAAGTCCCACTTGCCTGCTCTTGGTCCATATCCCTCCAAACCTGTCCTATCCATGTACCTGTCTAACTGTTTCTTAAATGTTGGGATAGTCCCTACCTCAACTGCCTCCTCTGGCAGCTTGTTCCATATACCCACCACCCTTTGTGTGAAAAGGTTACCCCTCAAATTCCTATTAAATCTTTTCCCCTTCACCTTAAACCTATGCCCTATAGTCCTCGATTCACCTACTCTGGGCAAGAGACTTTGTGCATCTACCCTATCTATTCCTCTCATGATTTTATACACCTCAATTAGGTCACCCCTCATCCTCCTGCGCAAGGAATAGAGACCCAGCCTACTTAACCTCTCCCTATAGCTCACATGCTCGAGTCCTGGCAACATCCTTGCAAATTTTCTCTGCACCTTTTCCAGCTTGACAACATCTTTTCTATAGCACGGTGCCAGAACTGAACACAATACTCTAAATGCGGCCTCACCAACATCTTATACAACTGCAGATGGACACAAAAAGCTGGAGTAACTGAGTGGGACAGGCAACATCTCTGGCGAGAAGGAAAGGGTGATGTTTCGGGTCAACACCCTTCCTCAGACTACACAATTATCTTCACTATCGGCAAAACCACCTACTTTTGTATCATCTGCAAACTTGCTAATCTTGCTCTGTATGTTCGCATCCAAATCAATAACGTAGATGACAACAGCAATGGGCCCAGCACCGAACCCTGAGGCGCACCACTCATCACAGGCCTCCAGTCTGAGAAGCAACCTTTCACCATCACCCTCTGCTTCCTTCCATGGAGCCAATTTGCTATCTATTCAGCTATCTCTCCTTGGATCCCATGCGATCTAACCTTCCAGAGCAGCCTACCATGCGGAACAGTTTAGTTTGGTTTATTGCCACATGTACAGAGGTACAGCAAAAAGCTTTTTTTCTTGCATGCTTACCAGTCAGTGGATAGACTATATATGATTAAAATCAATCCGCCCACAGTATATAGATACAGGTTAAAGGGAATAATGTGTAGTGCAAGGTTAAGTCCAGTAAAGTCCGATTAAAGATAGTGCAGGTGCTAACTCAATGTGCACCGTGAGACTGCTTTTATAACAATGCTGGCTGCTTCCCTCCTGAATCTTTTTCTCCATGCTGTCTGCTTCTTGACCCAGTTCCCAGCTGGGACTCTTTCCCTGTGGACTGCCCGCCCTTTGTTGTTTGAAGCCACTACTGCTTTTCTCTTCCAGGTAGTCCGGCGATGATCCATCGCAACCTGACCACAACCAGTATGAACGACATTTCCGACAAGCCCGACAAGGATCAGGTAAGAGAGAGACACTACGAGGAGGCAGGCCCGTAAAGATTATCACGTCAAACTCCATTACAATAGGTAGAGCAAATGGTGAGAGGGATAGACAGAGTTGACGTGGAAAAGCTTTTCCCACTGAGAGTAGGGAAGTTTCAAACAAGGGGACATGACTTGAGAATTAAGGGACTGAAGTTTAGGGGTAACATGAGGGGGAACTTCTTTACTCAGAGAGTGGTAGCTATGTGGAATGAGCTTCCAGTGAAGGTGGTGGAGGCAGGTTCGTTTTTATCATTTAAAAATAAATTGGATAGTTATATGGGAAGGGAATGGAATGGAGGGTTATGGTCTGAGCGCAGGTATATGGGACTAGTGGAGATTATGTGTTCGGCACGGACTAGAAGGGTCGAGATGCCCTGTTTCCGTGCTGTTATATGGTTATATGGTTATATGGAAGATGCAGAGTGCAGAATATAGTTCTCAGCATTGTAGCGCATCAGTTCCAGAGACAAAGTCCAATGTCCGCAATGGGGTAGTAGTGAATCGGACAGTACCCTAGCTTATGGAAGGGGCGTTCTGAAATAAAGGATATAGATTTAAGGTGACAATAGACAATAGGCAATAGGTGCAGGAGTATCCCATTCGGTCCTTCGAGCCAGCACCGCCATTCAATGTGATCATGGCTAATCATCCACAATCAGTACCCCATTCCTGCCTTCTCACCATATCCCTTTAAGATCCAGCTATCTCTTGAAAGTATCCAGAGAACAGGCCTCCACCACCCTCTGAGTCAGAGAATTCCACAGACTCACAACTCTCTGTGTAAAAAAGTTTTTCCTCATCTCTGATCTAAATGGCTTACCCCTTATTCTCAAACTGTGGCGCCTGGTTCCGGACTCCCCTAACATTGAGAACATTTTTCTTGCCTCTAGCGTGTCCAAACCCTTAATAATGTTATATGTTTCAATAAGATGGCCTCTGATCCTTCTAAATTCCAGAGTATACAAGCCCAGCCGTTCCATTCTATCAACATATGACAGTCCCGCCATCCTGGGAATTAACCTGGTGAACCTACGCTGCACTCCCTCAATAGCAAGAATGTCCTTCTTCAAATTTGGAGACGAAAATTGCACACAATACTCCAGGTGTGGGCTCACCAGGCCCTGTACCTGAGCAGCAACTTGAATGAGTTGCCAGAGGAATCTTCCCTGTCCATGTACCTGTAAAAATGTATTTTAATTGGTGTGATAGTACCTGCCTCAACTACCTCCTCTGGCGGCTGATTCCATAGGCTTGGCACGGTGGTGCAGCGGTAGAGTTGCTGCCTCCCAGCACCAGAGACCCGGGTTCCATCCTGACTACGGGTGCTGTCTGTACGGAGTTTGTACGTTCTCCCCGTGTCCTGCGTGGGTTTTCTCCGGATGCTCCGGTTTCCTCCCACACGCCAAAGATGTTTTTTAGGTTTTTTAGGTTAATTGGTTTTGGTAAAAATTGTAAACTGTGCCTAGTGTGTCGTATAGTGCTCGTGTACGGGGAGATCGCTGGTTGGCGTAGACTCGGTGGGCCGAAGGGCCTGCTTCTGTGCTGTTTCTGGGAACTAAACTAAACTAGTGCACCCACCACCTACTGTGTGAAAATGTTGGCCCTTAGCTCCCCTTTAAATCTTTCCCGTGGTCAGAATGCAGAAGTGGCAGGGCTCAGGAGACTGTTACACATCTCCTTGTGATTATGGCTGTCAGGATTTATGCAGCTTGTGGGACTTTAATAGGATCACATGCAAGCAAGCAGAATGAATGTCAACCTTAAAATTGACCTCGCTCCCACAGCAAAGATGGAAAATCTATACTATATAACTTGCCTTTGTCAGTCGGGGCATTATGTACAAGAGTCAGGAAGTTATGATGCAGGTCGATCAGACTTTGGTCAGGCCACAAGTGTAGTTCTGGTCACCCCATTACAGGAAGGATGTGGAGGCTTTGGTGAGGATGCAGAGGAGGTTTACCTGAATGATGCCTGGATTAGAGGGTTTCAGCTACAGGGAGAGGCTGGACAGACTTGGTTGTTTTCTCTGCAACGTCAGAGGGTGAGGAGAGACTTGATAAAAGTGTATAATATTATGAGAGGCATAGACAGGGTAGACAGTCAGAACCTTGTGCCCAGGCAGGAAATATCAAAGACTGGAGGGCACAGTTTTAAGGCGAGAGGGGGATAGGTTAGTAGTGATGTGTGGGGCAAATGTGTTTACACAGAGGGTAGTGGGTGCCTGGAACGCACTGCCAGGTGTGGTGGTGGAGGCAGATACAATAGTGGTGTTTAAGAGACTTTTACAACATCCTTCCTATAGCAGGGTGATCAAAAGTGAGCAGAATTCTCCGTGTGGTCTCATCCAACATCTAAAGACACAGAGTGCTGGAGTAACTCAGCGGGTCAGGCAGCATCTCTGGAGAACATGGACACAGAGTGCTGGAGTAACTCAGCGGGTCAGGCAGCATCTCTGGAGAACATGGATAGGTGATGTTTTGGGTTGGGATAATTCAGGTCATGTTGAGATTGTTTGTGTTGGATCACCGACCTCTCTGCTGCCCGACCTCACCCTGTAGCTCTGGCCCTCGTGTCCTCACGCTTGGTTTTCTTGCTGCAGCTGAAGAACAAGTTCATGAAGAAGTTGCCCCGTGATGCTGAAGCATCCAACGTGCTGGTGGGGGAGGTGGACTTCCTGGAGGCCCCCTTCATTGCCTTTGTCCGCCTTCAACAGGCCGTGATGTTGGGGGCATTGACCGAGGTCCCAGTGCCAACCAGGTGGGTGAACGGCGATGACTGTGGTCGGGTGGGAGGTCACCGTCTGGCGCGCGGTGCTGACTCTGGTGTTTGCTGGATGAGACAACTTTACTTTAGACCTTAGAGATAGGGGCCCTTCGACCCACCGAGTCCGCACCAACCAATGTTCACCCCATACACTAGCACTATCCTACACACTAGGGACAATTTACAGAAGCCAATTCACTTACAATCCCGCACATCTTTGGAAGGTAGATTGAAACCGGAGCACCCGGAGAAAACCCACGCGGTCACAGGGAGAACGTACATACTCCGTACAGACAGCGCCCGTAGTCAGTAATGGAAACATTTTAGCCGCACACTCCTGATATTTGGGCACCTGGTACAGAGGGGGGAAGGTCGGGAGGGAGGTAGGGGGGGGGGGGGGGGGGGGGGGGATCTCCCTGTCCATCTGCCCCTGGGCCTGGCCAAGATGGCCATTCACTGGTCCAGGCAGCGGGAAGTCGACAGTCGCACCAGGGTCGGCTGCCTGCCCCTTTTCCAGGCCTACGTCCGTGCCCGCATGTCCCTGGAGAGGGAACACGCGGTGTCCACGGGGACTTTGGGGGCCTTCCGTGAACGCTGGTCACCACGGGAGGTCGAGTGTATTGTTGATGAAGTTGGCGATATTAGATATAATTAGATTAGATATCATTTATTGCCACACAACCAGGGTCGGTGGAAATTTGGGTTGTCAGCAGCAGTACAATAATAAAGAACACACAACCACAATAAAACTGTAACACAAACATCCACCACAGCATTCATCACTGTGGTGGAAGGCACAACATTTGGCCAGTCCTCCTCCATTTCCCCCCCGTGGACAGGACCAGAGTCCAGAGTCAGTCCAGGATCGGCTCTTCCTCACCGGAGACCGCGGCTTTAAGATGGTGTAGGCCGATCGGTCGATATTTAAAGTCTCCGCCGCAGCCAGAAGCACCGCAGGCCACAGGCCCGGCGGTGGAAGCTCCCCTCCAGGGGTGATGGTAAGTCCATGCCGGACCCGCGGTAGAGGTTAGCCGCGGGCCGGCAGTGATGGCTTCTTCTTCCCCCGGGTCCCCCACGAGGGATCCCGGGCTGTAGACGCTGCACCAACTGGAGCTCTGCAGACCGCGACTTCAGGCTGCGGCTTCAGGCTGCCGACTGCCCCGGGCCAGCGAAACGGAGCGCTTCCCTCCAGCGAGCCCCAGCAAGGGCTCACCCGCTAAACGCTGAGAGTCCACGCTGCGCCCGCCGCTGAAGCCCCGGGCGTGTCCGGGAAAGGCCGCGCCGATCCTTGATGGTAGGCCACGGGGGAGGCGACCTGGAAAAACTCGCCTCTCCATGGAGGAGGCGACCGAAGCGGTTTCCCCCTTACCCCCCCCACACCACCCCCCACACAAAACACACACAGAAACACAAAATACATACTTTAAAACATACTAAAAAATAAATAAAGGTTGAAAAAACTGACGCGCTGCTGACATGGCTGCTGCCAGAGCAGCGCCCCCTACAATATATTAATCTAATGACCATTTGTTTGTAAAATGTCAACGGAGGCATCCTTTGATCGTGTTAATACTCTATGTTTGTTTTTATTTTCTGAATAAAAGTATTTGTATGATTAAAAAAAATAACAAAACTAGTCGGGATCAAACCCGGGTCACTGGCGCTGTGAGGCATCTTTGGGATAAAGCAACATTTGCAGTCCCTTTTTATAACATCCTTCCTATAACACGGTGACGCAGCGGTAGAGTTGCTGCCTCTCAGCGCTAGAGACGTGCAGGTTTGTAGGTTAATTGGTTTCTGCAAATTGCCCCGAGTGTGTAGGATGGCGCTGGTGTACGGAGCTTTCCTGGACTCGGTGGGCTGAAGGGCCTGTTTGCGCGCTGTGTCTTTGAAGTCTAACGATTGCCTGTGAGAATAAGCCTGTTGTTGTGTTTATTAAAGGTTCCTGTTTGTCCTGCTGGGACCGAAGGGGAAGGCCAAGTCCTACCACGAGATCGGCCGAGCAATCGGCACGCTCATGTCTGATGAGGTGAGACTGTCAATGCCCCGCGGCACCTACGCGCGACCCCATAGTGTCGGTTACATGCCCAGCATCACCCTCTCCCCACACAAAGGGCCACCTGTGTTGGGGAAGCCCAGTAACCCAGGGACCCCTGCCCACCTACATGCCCTCTGACAGGGTTTCCACTAGTGCGAGAGTCTAGGACCAGACAGCACAGCCTCAGAATAAAAGGATGTACCTTTAGGAAGGAGATGAAGAGGAATTTCTTTAGCCAGAGGGTGGTGAATTTGGTGGAATTTATTGCCACAGACGGCTGTGGAGGCCAAGTCAATGGGTATTTTTAAAGCGGAGATTGATAGATTCTTGATTAGTGCGGGTGTCAAGGATTATGGGGAGAAAGCAGGAGAATGGGGTGGAGAGTGAAAGAGTGAGAGTGAAGAATGGCAGAGTAGATTTGATGGGCCGAATGGCCTAATTCTACCATAACTCATGAACTTAGAAAGTCATGTACAGAATTATGCCATGGGACACCAGGGTTTACAATAATAGATGCAAATTGCTGGAGTAACTCAGCGGGTCAGGCAGCATCTTTGGACAACATGGACACAGAGTGCTGGAGTAACTCAGCGGGTCAGGCAGCATCTTTGAAGAACATGGATACGTGACCTTTCAGGTCGAGACCCATTGTGAAGAAGAGTCCTGACCCTAAACGTCACCCATCCGTGTTCTACACAGATGCTGCTGGACCTGCTGTGTAACTCCAGCACTTTGTAGCTTTTTGTGTAAACCAGCATCTGCAGTTTCTTGGTACCACATTCTCGCTCTGCCACTCCTGGTTCTCTGTAGGCAATGGAGAAATATGGACCACTTGCTCACAGGGGTGATTAACTTGGTATCATATTTGATTGATTCAAAGATACAGGATGGAAACGGGCCCTTTGGCCCTTCGAGACCATCGATCACCCGTTCACACTAGTTCTATGTTATCCCACTTTCTCATCCACTCCCTACTCACTGGGGGCAATTTACAGAGGGTCAATTAACTACAAACCCACACATCTTTGGGATATGGGAAGAAACCAGAGCTCCTGGAGAAACCCCACGCGGCCACAGGGAGAATGTGCAAACTCCACACAGGCAGCAGTCGAGGTCAGGATGGAACCCGGGTCTCTGGTGCTGTGAGGCAGTGGCTCTACCCGCTGCTCCACTGTGATGCCCTTTTAAATATTCTGACATGCAATTGGACCATGGTTGAAACTGATGGAACCCAGTTGAGGGTTGAGAGAGCAAATGGCCTCTCCGTTGCGACTTTCCCAGTCAGAATAGAGGCCGGGATATTTGTCTTAGGTGGCACTTGGCTTTGTTGTCTGCTGATCATTGAAAGCTCCCTGTTTCTCCCCGTCGACCGTGGTTAGCTGTTTCACGATGTGGCCTACAAAGCCAAGGACAACGAAGATCTCCTGGCCGGCATTGACGAGTTTCTGGATGAGGTGATTGTGCTTCCTCCGGGCGAGTGGGACCCTGAGATCAGGATCGAGCCCCCCAAGTCCCTGCCGTCCTCTGATAAGAGGTAAGTCAACCCTTTGATTCCACGGAAGTGATTGTGCCATGGGGTAGATGGATGGTTAGTGTTAGGACTAACCTGGTCACACAGGGTCATAGACTCATCCAGTCCGACAGCACGGAAACAGGCACTTCAGCCACCCCATCCATGTTGAACAACATGCCCCATCTACACGTCCCAGTCATACAGCACGGAAACAGGCCTTTAAGCCCAACTTGTCTATGTGTCCCATCTACCCTAGTCCCATTGAGAGTCAGCACCCTACAACACGGAAATAGGCCCTTCAGCCCAGCCCCTCCATGTTGACCAACATGTCCCATCTACATTAGTCCCATTTAGAGTCATACAGCACGGAAACAGGCCCTTCAGCCCAACTTGTCCATGTTGACCAACATGCCCCATCTACACAAGTATCGACATACCTAGATGGCATCCATCCCGGGCAACTCTTTGTGTTCTGGTCACAAAAGTGGATCTGCAACCGCACATTACAATTACTCAATTTTTTTTAATCTACTCCTACAGCAACAATTCTTGCTTTAACTATTCTCTTCATGATACTCCCTTTATCCTGTATCTGTACACTGTAAATGGCTCAATTGTAATCATGTAATGTCTTTCCGCTGACTGGATAGCACGCAACAAAAGCCTTTCACTGTACCAACACGTGACAATAAACTAAACTCATGCTCATGTGACAATATATGTATAATTGAATCATTAAATCACTAGTCCTACAGAGTGGAAACAGGCTCCACAGCCCAACATGCCCATGCTGACCTAGATGCCTCATCTACTCTAGTCCCATCTCCCCACGTTTGGCCCATATCCCTCTAAACCTTTCCTATCCATGTACCTGTCCAAGTGTATTTTAAATGTTCATGTTCTCCAGAGATGCCGCCTGACCCGCTGCGTTACCCCAGGATTTTGTGTCCTTTTTTCTAAACCAACATCTGCAGTTCCTTGTTTTTACACTTTCATGTTTGAACGCTGTGATAGTACCAGCCTCCTCTGGCAGCTTGTTCCATGCACCCACGACCCTCTGCATGTATGTTACCAATCAGGTTCCTGTTAAATCTTTCCCCCTTCTCCTTAAACCCATGAACCCTTAATTTAGAGATACAGCATGGAAACAGGCCCGTTCACGCCGACCAGCGATCACCCTTTCACACTCATTACGCATTATCCCACTTTCTCATCCACTCCCTAAACACTAGGAACAATTTACAGAGGTCCAATTAACCTACAAACCTACACGTCTTTAGGACGTCTCTCTTGAAAGTATCCGGAAAACCAGCCTCCACCGCCCTCTGAGGCAGAGAATTCCACACTCACCATTCTCTGTGTGAAAAAGTGTTTCCTCATCTCCATTCTAAATGGCTTACCCCTTATTCTTAAACTGTGGCCCCTGGTTCTAGACTTCCCCAACGCCGGGAACATGTTTCCTGCCTCTAGCTTGTCCAAACCCTTAATAATCTTGTATGTTTCAATAGGATACCCTCTCATCCTTCTAAATTCCAGAGTATAAAAGCCCAGCCGTTCCATTCTCTCAGCATATGACAGTCCCGCCATTCTGGGAATTAACCTTGTGAACCTGCGCTGCACTCCCTCAATAGCAAGAATGTCCTTCCTCAAATTTGGAGACCAAAACTGCACACAATACTCCAGGTGTGGTCTCACTGGGGACCTGTACAAATTCAGAAGAAACATAGAAACAGAGAAAATAGGTGCAGGAGTAGGCCATTCGGCCCTTCGAGCCTGCACCGCCATTCAATATGATCATGGCTGATCATCCAACAGTATCCTGTACCTGCCTTCTCTCCATACCCCCTGATCCCTCTAGCCACAAGGGCCACATCCAACTCCCTCTTAAATACAGCCAATGAACTGGCCTCAACTACTTTCTGTGGCAGAGAATTCCACAGATTTACCACAACAAAAATGTGAAAACAAAAATGTTCATCTCGGTCCTAAAAGACTTCCCCCTTATCTTTAAACTGTGACCCCTTGTTCTGGACTTCCCCAACATCAGGAACAATCTTCCTGCATCTAGCCTGTCCAACCCCTTAAGAATTTTCTTAAGTTTCTATAAGATCCCCCCTCAATCTTCTAAATTCTAGCGAAGGCAAGCCGAGTCTATCCAATCTTTTTTCATATGAAAGTCCTGCCATCCCAGGAATCAGTCTGGTGAACCTTCTCTGTACTCCCTCTATGGCAAGAATGTCTTTACTCAGATTAGGAGACCAAAACTGTACGCAATACTCCAGGTGTGGTCTCACCAAGGCCCTGTACAACTGCAGTAGACCCTCTCTGCTCCTATACTCAACTCCTATACTCGATTCCTCTTGTTATGAAGGCCAACATGCCATTTGTTTTCTGCACTATCTGCTGTAGCTGCATGCTTACTTTCATTGACTGATGAACAAAGACCCCCAGATCCTGTTGTACTTCCCCATTTCCCAATTTGACACCATTTAGATAATAATCTGCCTTCCTGTTTTTGCTACCAGTGGATAACCTCACATTTATCCACATTAAACTGCATCTGCCATGCATCTGACCCAACCTGTCCAAATCACCCTGCATTCTCATAGCATCCTCCTCACAGTTCACACTGCCACCCAACTTTGTGACATCTGCAAATTTGTTAATGTTACTTGTAATCCCTTCATCTAAATTGTTAATATATATTGAAAATTGCTGTGGTCCCAGCACCAAGCCTTAGGTTACCCTACTCTTTGTTTCCTGTCTGCCAACCAATTTTCTATCCATGTCAGCACTCTACCCCCAATACCATGTGCCCTAATTATTCCCACTAATCTCCTATGTGGGACCTTATCAAATGCTTTCTGAAAGTCCAGGTACACTATATCCACTGGCTCTCCGTTGTCCATTTTCCTAGCTACATCCTCAAAAAATTCCAGAAGGTTAGTCAAGCATGATTTCCCCTTCGTTAATCCATGCTGACTCGGACCGATCATGTTACTGCTAACCAAATGTGCCGCTATTTCATCTTTTATGATTGACTCCAGCATCTTCCCCATTACCAATGTCAGGCTAACTGGTCTATAATTCCCTGTTTTATCTCTCCCGCCTTTCTTAAAAAGTGGGGGAAGAGATTTACTAGCAACCTGAGGAGCAACTTTTTCACACAGGTGTATGGAATGAGCTGCTGGAGGAGGTAGTTGAGGCAGGTGTTATCACAACATTTAAAATACACTTGGACAGATCCATGGATAAGACAGGTTTAGGGGGATATGGGCAAAACATAGGCAGGTGGGACCAGTGTAGATGGGGCATGTTGGTCAGTGTGGGCGTTGGGCCGAGGGGCCTGTTTCTGTGCCGTATGACTCCGTGTGGCATCTGGTGGAAATGCAGGGAGATCGTGCAGACTCCACACAAACAGCACCTGAGGTGAAAATGTCACGGCGTCCCAGTCGCGGGTGTGCGGGTGTGCTTGGCGGTAGTGGCAATGTTGGTGCCGGTGGGGCTGAGTTGGTGCTGGGGCAGGAGGAGCTGTGTACAGGTAGGGTTGCCAATTGTCCTGTATCATCTGGGACATGCCGTATATTGGGCTAAATTGGTTTGTCCCATACGGGACCGCCCTTGTCCCATATTTGACTGCTGCTACTCGGGCCAAGGGGACTGTCGGGTCGGAGCACCGCGTCCGGCCCCACCATACCTGTCCCGACGTAATGCAGCCCATGGAGTGCAGCAGCAATGCCTTGCCCATGGCCCTGTCAGTCGGCGGCCTGGCCAGCTGTCCGACCTTCGGACCTTCGCTTATCGCCGACACCACCACCCCTCCTTCTCATGGCCAATCATCGGTTCATGAGTTGGATGGGGCGCCGGACTTTGCACGCGACGTCACGCGGCCCGGGCCAAAACTGTCAGCTGGCCCGCCGGCTGGGCTTTGTGTGCAGTCCAGCACCCGGGCCAACTCTTCATTCACCCAGCCACGGCCTAGTCGTTCAACGAATTGCCGTCTGGAATTTGTCCCATATTTTGACCTTTTGTCCCTTATTTGGGAGTGAGAAAGTTGGCAACCATCTGTACAGGAGCAAGCTCTTCCATGTGGCCCGCTGGCACAGTACACTGTGCACGGTGTCTGTCCGCACTGCCAGTGGCGTGGGCAACCGCAGGGGAGGATGCATTATTCAGCACGCCACTATCTATTCATAAAACCCCGGCAGTTTCACGTGTCGCCATGCCGACGGCTGGGGCAGGCAGATGAATAATTTCTCAGCGGCCTGGTGCAGGCGGATGAACAATGAGCACTTTGCACATCACCCTCTCTCACTGCATGCCCCCAATGGAAGGCAAAATATTCAACATACCCAGACAAGTTGGTGACAATGTGAAGGCCAAAGGTCAGGCCTAGTCTTACTGCAGGAGAGAGTACAGGATCTATAGGGTGAACACTCCCATCCAAATGTCTTGTTTAAGCCTATTGTTAAAATACCCCATCTACACTAGTCCCACCTGCCCATATTTGGCCTATATCCCTCCAAACCTGTCCTATCCACGTACCTGCCCAAATGTCTTTTAACGTTGTTATTGTACCTGCCTCAACTACCTCCACCGGCAGCTTGTTCCATACACCTACCACCCTCTGTATGGAACATAAGAGATATAGTGTGGAAACACCGAGTCCGCACGCACCCTCCAGCAATCATCCCGTACACTAGTTCTATCCGACACACATAGGAACAATTTCACAGAAACCATTTAACCTACAAACCTGCACGTCTTTGGAGAGTGGGAGGAAACCGGAGCACCCGGAGAAAGCACACGCGATCACAGGGAGAACATATAAACTCTGTACAGACAGCAGTCATACTCAGGATCGAACCAGGCCTCTGAGGCAGCAATTCTACCGCTGCACCACTGTGCCGCCTCTAATTGTTGAAAGTATTTTAAATGCTGTTATAGTACAGGTGCACAACCTTTTATCCGGTGTTCCAGAAACCGAAAAGCTCCGAAAACCAACCATTTTTTCCAGATGTCGTCTGCGCACCAAAGCTCGTGTTTGGCGCCAAACCTGACCCAAAACGACCCACGGTCAACCCAGGTCTGTACTACTGTAGCGGCTGCCTCCTCCCTGGAGACCGGGAGACGCTTAAACATCTGTAAATCATTGCTTAAATGTTAGTCAGTTAGTTTGGAGGGCTTTTATGTGAAGGGGGGTGAAGGGGTAAACTTTAATTCTTAGTCCCCTACCTGGTCGGAGAGGCGGGGAGCGGTCAATGCCTTACCGGGTCGCTGTGCAGTAAGCTCCGCAGCGCTGTGGCCGGTGGGGCCGCCGGTTGTAGCTCCGACCCCGGCAACTCTACCCCTGGCTGCGAGGCGCTCCAAATCCAGCGCGGCCCGCGGCCGGACGCCCCAGCTCCGCGAATGTCGGGAGTCGGCAGCGTCGCAGCGCTGGGAAACCAGCGGGGTGCGGGCAATGCCTTACCGGGTCGCCGTGCGGCAAGCTCCGGAGCGCTGTGGCCGCCGACACACAACATCGCGGAGCGTCGCTGGATTTGGAGCCGCGCAGCCAGGGGTAGAGTTGCCGGGGTCGGAGCTCCAACCGGCGCCGCCCGCGGCCGGTGGTGCCCCCAGCTCCGCGGCTCCAAATCCAGCGACGCTCCGCGAATGTTGGAAGAAGGTGGCCACAGCGCTCCGGAGCTTGCCGCACGGCGACCCGGTAAGGCATTGCTCGCTCCCCGCTGGTATCCCAGCGCTGCACGCCGCCGACTCCCGACATTCTCGGAGCTGGGACGTCCGGCCGCGGGCCGCGCTGGATTTGGAGCCGCGCAGCCAGGGGTAGAGTTGCCGGGGTCGGAGCTACAACCGGCGCCGCCCGCGGCCGGACGGAGCCCCCAGCTCCGCGAGGTTGGGAGTCGCCGACCAGGTAGGTAGGGGACTAAGAATTAAAGTTTCCCCCTTCACCCCTACACCACCACCACCACCACATAAAATCCCTCCAAACTAACTGACTAACATTTATGCAATGATTCTCCCAGTCTCCGGGGAGGAGGCAGCTGCTCCAGACTTTTCAAGCCGCCCGCGCTACCTACCTAATCTACGCTAAAAATCTTCCATTCTGAAATCCGAAAATGTCCGAAATCCGACAAGTGTCTGGTCCCAAGGCTTTCGGATAAAAGGTTGTGCACCTGTACTTGCATCAGCTACCTCCTCTGGCAGCTCATTCCATACACACACCACCCTCTGTGTGCAACTGGAGAAATTAAACACAGACAGGGGGGCCAATGTGAAACACCTCCGTTCAGGTTTGTTATTATAACGTGTACCGAGGTATAGTGAATAGCTTTGTTTTGCATGGTTTCCAATCAGATCAGATAATACTATACATAAATACATTCGTCAAACTCAAGTATAATAGGAAGATAGAGAGTGCAGAATATCGTTCTCAGCATTGTAGCGCATCGGTTCCAGTGACCACGTGGGTTTTCTCCGGGTGTTCCGGTTTCCTCCCACACTCCAAACATGTTTGCAGGTTAATTGCCTTAAGTAAAATTCTAAATTGTCCCTAGTGTGTAGGATAGTACTTGTGTACAAGGTGGTCGCTGGTCGGCACGGTCTCAGTGAGCTGAATGGCCTGTTTCCATTCTGTATCTCTAAAGTCTATATTGGAGCAGAATTAGGCCATTCAACTCATCGAGCAACTCCACCATTCAATCATGGCTGATCTATCTTTCCCTCTCAACCCCATTCTCCTGCCTTCTCCCCGTAACCTGTCTCTATCCCATGCACAACTTTGGTCTTTATGTTCAGGTGTATTATTGTCCCGTGTACTGAGGTACAGTGAAACACTTTGTTCTGCATGCTATCCAATCAGATAATACTTGACACAAATACAATCACGTCAAACTCCAGTACAATAGGTAGAGCAAAGGGGATGATACAGAGTGCAGAATATAGTTCTCAGCATTGTAGCGCATCAGTTCCAGAGACAAAGTCCAATGTCCGCAATGGGGTAGAGGTGAATCGGACAGTGCCCTAGCTTATGGAAGAGCCGTTCAGAAGTCTGATAACAAAGGGGAAGAAGCTGTTCCTGAGTCCGGTGGTGCGTGCTTTCAAGCTTCTGTACCTTCTGCCAGATGGGAGCGGGGAGAAGAAGGAATGACCGGGGTGGGACAGGGACAAGTCTTTGATTATGTCGGCTGCTTCCCCGAGGCAGCGTGAAGTGTAGTGGTTGTTGCAATGCAAGGAGATAAGCATTTCTTGAGGCAGTGGAGCACAAAGCAGGCAGTGATGTCCTGGTCATCCCAGTCACAAAGAGCAAGAAGCAGCAGGAAGTGTCCGTACTTTGCTGTGGAGGTGACTAGCTTTCTGTGTCCCTTTCTCAGTGCGGGCACGACCTAATCAGAAGTGGAAATGAAACCAGACACTTCCAGACATTTTAACCAGACAGTTAAACCCTCGACTATGCTCATCGCAACAAAATACTGCAGCTGCTGGAACTTGAGCAAAACACAAAGTGCTGGAGTAACTCAGCGGGTCAGGCAGCATCTCTGAAGAACATGGACAGAGTGCTGGAGTAACTCAGCGGGTCAGGCAGCATCTGTGGAGAGAAATGGACAGGCAATGTTTCAAAGGGTCCTGACCAGAAATATCACCACAATCTATGTTCTCCACAGATGCTGTCTGATCTCACTGAATTACTACAGCACTCTGTGTCCATGTTCTCCAGAGATGCTGCCTGACCCGCTGAGTTACTACAGCATTTTGCTGTATTTTTAGGAATAGGTTTGATGTGCTGTGGGAAATGCAGCAAGACATGTTAAGGCAAGACACAACACGTTTATTTAGTGATTAGGTATTTGCCTAATTGCTGTGGGGTTGGTGTTTGCCTTTGTGGTTTGTCTTTGTGAGTGGTGACGATGTGGGAATTGGTGGTGTCACTGCCGGCTCGGGATGTGGATGCCAGCAGTGGGAACCAATGGTTTGGGTCACTCCAGCGACCAATTCCATGTCCGCAAACGTCCAGCCCCGGAAACGACCCCCCGCACATCCAGCTGTGCCTCACCTCGGCACATCTGGAGCACACCTAGGCTCAGGCTCAGGCACCTTCATGAGTTCTAGGTGCAGAGTTAGGCCATTCGGGCCATCAGATATACTCCGCCATTCAACCCATCTTTTCCGCTCAAAACCCGTACTAATTAAGAATCTGTCAATCTCTGCCTTAAAAATATCCATTGACTTGGCCTCCACAGCTGTCTGTGGCAAATAATTCCACAGATTCGTCACTGATGTAAAGAGATTCCTCCTCATCTCATTTCTATAGGTACGTCCTTTTATTCTGAGGCTGTGCCCTCTGGTCCTAGACACTCCCATGAGTGTAAACATCATCTCCACATCCACTCTATCCAGGCCTTTCACTATTCGGTAAGATTCAATGAGGGTTCGCCTCATCCTTCTATTTAGGGGTAATATGAGGGGGAACTTCTTTACGCAGAGAGTGGTGGCGGTGTGGAATGAGCTCCCAGTGGAAGTGGTGGAGGCAGGTTCATTGGTATCATTTAAAAATAAATTGGATAGGCATATGGATGAGAAGGGAATGGAGGGATATGGTACGAGTGCAGGCAGGTGGGACTAAGGGGAAAAAAATTTGTTCGGCATGGCCTTGAAGGGCCGAGATGGCCTGTTTCCGTGCTGTAATTGTTATATGGTTATATGGTTATATGGTTAAACTCCAGCAAGTACAGGCCCAGCGCCGTCCTACATTTAGCATACATTCACATCCCGAGCCGGCAGTAGTTCTATATTATCTCACTTTCTCATCTTCTCTGCATCCAACCTATTCTGGCCTCTCACTCTATGCAGGGCATGTCTCCAGGGCCACTCGATAACCTTTGTTATTAACTCACAGAAACACCAGCAGTTTTCCATAACAACATTTAAAAGACATTAAACATTAGAGATACTGCGCGGAAACAGGCCCTTTGGCCCACCGAGTCTGCGCCGACCAGCAATCACCCCGTGCACTAACACTATCCTGCACACTAGGGATAATTTACAATTTACAGAAGCCAATTGACCTTCAAACCTGCACGTCTTTGGAGTGTGGGAGGAAACCGGAGCACCCGGGGAAAACCCACGTAGTCACAGGGAGAACGTGCAAACCCCGTACAGACAGCACCCGAAGTCAGGATCGAACCCAGGTGCTGTAAGTTGCAGAGGTTTGGAGTTGGACATTTAGTCATACATCACTGAAACAGGCCATCCGGCCGGACTCATCCATGCCGACCAAGATCATCTCCAACAGGTAGACATAAAATGCTGGAGTAACTCAGCGGGGCAGGCGGAATCTCTGGAGAGAAGGAATGGGTGACGTTTCGGGTCGAAAAAGTAACATTAGCAAATTAAAAGTAACATTATCAAATTTGCAGATAACACAAAGCTGGGTGGCAGTGTGAACTGTGAGGTAGATGCTATGAGTATGCAGGGTGACTTGGACAGGTTGGGTGAATGGGCTGATGCTTGACAGATGCAGTTTAATGTGGATAAATGTGCGGTTATCCACTTTGGTGGCAAAAACGTGAAGGCAGATTATTATCTAAATGGAGTCAAGTTGGGAAAATGGGAAGTACAACGGGATCTAGGGGTCCTTGTCATCAGTCAATGAAAGTAAGCATGCAGGTACAGCAGACAGTGAAGAAAGCGAATGGCATGTTGGTCTTCATAACAAGAGGAGTTGAGTATAGGAGCAAAGAGGTGCTCTGCAGTTGTACAGGGCCCTAGTGAGACCACACCTGGAGTATTGTGTGCAGTTTTGGTCTCCCAATTTGAGGAAGGACATTCTTGCTATTGAGGGAGTGCAGCGTAGGTTCTCCAGGTTAATTCCCGGGATGTTGGTACTGTCATATGTTGATAGATTGGAGCGGCTGGGCTTGTATACTCTGAAATTTAGAAGGATGAGGGGGTTCTTATTGAAACATATAAGATTATTAAGGGTTTGGACACGCTAGAGGTAGGAAACATGTTCCGATGTTGGGGGAGTCCTGAACCAAGAGCCACAGTTTAAGAATAAGGGGTAAGTCATTTAGAACAGAGATGAGGAAACACTTTTACACGCAGAGAGTTGTGAGTCTGTGGAATTCTCTGTTGTGGAGGCCGGTTCTCTGGATGCTTTCAAGAGAGAGTTAGACAGAGCTCTTAAAGATAGCAGAGTGGGGATATGGGGAGAAGGGATATGGGGAGAAGGCAGGAACAGTGGAGAATCAGCCATGATCACATTAAATGGCGGTGCTGGCTCGAGGGGCCGAATGGCCTACTCCTGCACATTGCCTATTGAGACACTTCTTCAGACTGATCAAAAGGGTTTCGACCCGAAACGTCACCCATTCCTTATCCCCATAGATGCTGCCTGACCCACTGAGTTACTCCAGCATTTTGTGTCTATCTTTGGTTTAAACCAGCATCTGCAGTTGTTTATCCTACATACATAATTTACGCTAGTCCCACCTGCTCATGTTTGGCCCATATCCCTCTAAATCCCTCCAGCATCTACCTCATTGGAGACCCTTGGACTATCTTTAATCGGACTTTACTGGGCTTTATCTTGCATTAAACGTTATTCCCTTTATCCTGTATCTGTACACTGTGGACGGTTTGATTGTAATCACGTATAGCCTTTCAGCAGACTGGATAACATGGCACACCTGGCAATAAACAACACTAAATAAACTAAACAAAAGAAACTAAACTAAACCTTTTCTATCCATGTGGCTGTCCAAGTATCTTTGAAATGTTATAATTCCTGCCTCAACTACTTCCTTTGGCTGTTCATTCCATATACCCACCATCCTCTGTGTGAAAAATCCCACAGTTCCTATTAAATCTCCCCCCCCCCTCACCTTTAACCCATGTCCTCTGATTCATGTTCCCCTACCTTGGGTAAAAGTGGCCATTCACCCTATCTATTCCTCTCATGATTTTGTACACCTCTATAAGATCACCCATCATCCTCCTGTGCTCCAAGGAATATATTCCCAGCCTGCTCAACCTTCCTATAGCTCAGGCCCTTGAGTCCCGGCAACATTGTAGTGCACCAAATCATGAGAGGAATAGATCGGGTAGACGCACAGAGTCTCTTGCCCAGAGTAGGACCAGAGGACATGGGTTTAAGGGGGGGGGGGGTGGGGGGGGGAGGGGGGGGGGGGAAGATTTAACAGGAGCCAGAGGGGCAACTTTTTCACAGAGGGTGGTGGGTGTATGGAACGAGCTACCAGAGGAGGTAGTTGAGGCAGGGACTATCGCAATGTTTAAGCGACATTTGGGCATGTGCGTGGACAGGAAAGGTTTAGTGCAGTGGTTCTTAACCTTTGCAAATGTGAACAAAACACTGTGTGTGGTATGTACCTTTGTTAGGTTCCTAAAACATGGGCTCAACAAATGGATATGTTATTTATGACCCCTTCATGTCCCCCAGTAAAGCCCCAAATGACCTCCCATGGGGGTCCCGACCCCCAGGTTAAGAACCACTGGTTTAGAGGGTTATGGACAGGTGGCACTAATGTAGCTAGTACATGTTGGCCGGTATGGGCAAGTTGGGCTGAAGGGCCTGTTCCATGTTGTGTGACTCTCTCACTCTAACAGCCACGTAAGGTGCCTGGGGCTTGGTGATTGATTGGAGGGCTTCCAGTTGCCAGTGTGAGTCAACCTTGGCAATGGAATGTTCTAGAATGGGCTGTTCCATCAAACGGCCAGGGCTATCGCCCGTATGAAAACAGAGATTAGATAAAGGGTCTTGCTTCTCCAATCTGATTGAAGTCAGTGGATTGCAAAAGTTTCACTTCTATAATAAGCAGGTACTATTTCTGAAGCATTACCAGCAATTCTAGTTCCGACTAGTTTAAAATAAAAGCTTACAGGTTGAATCATTGCAAGATAAGATAAAACACTCGTTGGTACTTTCACCTGTCATAAAGCCATTGCTCCCTCTCAGTAAACAGGTACAGAGACTGCCTGCTCCGTACCTGTGACCCCATTAACTGAACGCTCTCTGAAATGAGATGATTTGCTCAGGTGTAGACTTACCCACACAAGCTGCCAATGCTGATAAGGACCATGGCAGGCCAGCTCCATGTCTAAATGTGGAAACATGGAACTGCAGAAGATGCCAGCTGACAAAAAAAGAACACAAAATGCAGGAGTAACTCAGCGGGTCAGGCAGCATCTTGATTTCTCTAACTTCAAATAACCCCTGCATTCTCTCTCTCTCCACCCCTCCCCCACCCAAGTCACACCAGCTTCTCGTTCTCACCTAGCAAACAGCTATAAATGGCCTTTATCATCGTTACTTTTGTGCATATCTTTAATTCATTTGTTCCATATCTCTACATCCCCATCTACTGTATATCTCTCATTTCCCTCTCCTCTGACAGTCTGAAGAAGGGTCTCGACCCAAAACGTTACCTATCCCTTCTCTCCAGCAATGCTGCCTGTCCCGCTGTGTTACTCCAGTATTTCTCTGGAGAACATGGATAGGTGATGCTTCGGGTCGAGACCCTTCCTCAGACTGATTGTAACAAGGGGAGGGGGGGGTTGACAGGCACATTGTTAGAATAAAGTCCAGAGATTATAACAGAAGGCGAGAGACAAAGGATTCAAGAGGTGGGAGTTGTGAAACTAGAGGGAGAGGAAGAGGGAAAAATCATGGGTGTGAGGGAGAAAGGAGAGGGGGAATTGTTAGAGGTTACCTAGAATTGGTGAATTCAATGTAGTCCATCTCGACCCAACTGATCTCCCGGTTGCTAAACACTTTAACTACCCCTCCTATTCCCACACTGACCTTTCTGTTCTCCTCCATTGTCAGAGTGAGGCCAAAAACAAATTGGAGGAACAGTATCTCATATTTCGCTTGGGCATCTTACACCCCAGCGGTATGAACATTGACTCCTCTAACTTCAGATAGCCCTTGCTTTCCCTCTCTCTCCATCCCCTCCCCCACCCTAGTTCACGGACCAGTCTGACTGTCCTCTTGATTAAATTTTATCTTTGTTTGCCTCGTTGTCACCTACCCCAAACTAACGATGATCTATTCTTCCTTTTTCCATGAACTTTGTGCCCTTTGATCTCTAGTTTTCACACCATTTCCTTCCATATCTCTAATTTTCTTCTCCACTGACTCTCAGTCTGAAGAAATGTCTCGACCCAAAACGTCACTCATTCCTTCTCTCCAGAGATGCTGCCTGGCCTGCTGAGTTACTCCAGCATTTTGTGTCTATCAACATTCATACCGCTGGGGTGTGAGCTACCCAAGCAGTAGATGAGGTGCTGTTCCTCCAGTTTGTGTGTGGCCTCACTCTGCAGTGAACGAGGCCCAGGACAGAAAGGCCAGTGTGGGAATGGGAAGGGCAGTTAAAATGCTTAGCAATCGTGAGATCCAGCAGGCCTTGGCGGACTGAGTGCAAGTCTTCAGCGAAACGGTTGCTAAGTCTACGCTTGGTCTAACATGTTCAGTTATAGAGTCATAAAGACATGCTGCACGGAAACAGGCCCGTCGGCCCAGCTTGTCATGCCAACCAAGGTGCCCCATCCTCGCTGGTCCCACCTGCCAAGGTTTGGCCCATTTGCCTCCAAACGTTTCCTATCAATGTAGCTATCCAAAATCTGAGAGAATCTGTCCAAAAACATTTGGCCCCTTTTGGGATGAGATGTGAACCTGTACAGCAGGGGTGGGCAACCTTGTTCTGCATAGGGGCCAGGACGCATGTCTGTGAGCGGATGCCGGGCCACATCTATCACGTGTACACATGGATTCCGCCCCCATGGCAGGCCTCAAATCACATGTTCACAGAAGGTAGACAAAAATGTTGGAGAAACTTAGTGGGAGTAACTCAGCTCCTTGCATGTCTCACCCGCTGAGTTTTCCCAGCATTTTTGTCTTCCTTCGATTTTTCCAGCATCTTTCTTAAACGTGTTCACAGAAGGTGCGCGGCCGTGCCGGCGGCTTTGCGCAGGTGGCGGTACAACAGAGCTCGACTGCGCTCAGCGGGCTGGATGATTACGGGATAAAAAATCAGCCTGCGGGCCGGATGATTTTGGGTTATGGGCCGCATTCGGCCCGGGGGCCGTAGGGTGCCGACATCTGATGTACAGGGATCGCAATGAGATAGTTTGGGTGATCGGGGACTTCATCCCTACTGTATGAGAATCATAGTGTCATAGAATCATGCAGCATATGACAGGCCCTTCGGCCCAACCTGCCCATGTCATCCAAGATGTCCTTCTACACTAGTCCCACCTGCCCACATTTGGCCCAGATCCCCCTCACCTTTCCTATTCATGTACCTGTCCAAATACCTTTTAAAATGTCTTTAAAATATATTTTAAATGTTGTGATAATACCTGCCTCAAGTATCTCCTCTGGCAGCTCGTTCCATACATCCACCACCCTTGGTTTGAACAAGTTGCCCCTCATGTTCCTATTACATTTTTCCCCTCTCACTTTAAACCCATGACCTCTGGTTCTTGATACTCTTACTCTGGGTGAAATATTGTGCATCTACATGATCTATTCCATTGAAGAGTCTGATAACAGCGGGGAATGAGCTGCCTGGGGAGGTAGTTGAGGTGGGGAGTAGAATAACATTTAAAACACATTTAGACAGGTACATGGATAGGAAAGGTTTAGAGTGATATAGGCCAAACACAGGCAGGTTAGATGGGGCATCCTGGTTAGTATGGATGAGATGTCCTGAAGGGCCTGTTTCTGTGCTGTGTGACTATGGCTTGATGCCTCCTGATGTTACAAAACTTACAAAATTCTTAAGGGGTTGGACAGGCTAGATGCAGGAAGATTGCTCCCGATGTTGGGGAAGTCCAGGACAAACCGAAATGAGAAGAACTTTTTTCACACAGAGAGTGGTGAATCTCTGGAACTCTCTGCCGCAGAGGGTAGTCAAGGCCAGTTCATTGGCTATATTTAAGGGGGAGTTAGATGTGGCCCTGAGGCTGAAGATCAGATCAGATTACGGTGAGAAGGGAAAAGATGAATGGAGATGTGCGGGGCAAGGTTTTTACACAGAGGGTGGTGGGTGCCTCGAGAGTGCTGCCATAGGAAGTAGAGGAGGCAGATACGATAGTGGCGTTTAAGAGGCTATTGGGTAGGCACATGGGTATGCGGGGAATGGAGGGATATGGATCACATGCAAACAGGTGAGATCTGTACAACTTGGCATCATGTCCAGCACAAACTTTGTGGGCCGAAGGGCCTGTTCTTGTTCTGCTCTATGTTCTATGTTGCATGTTCCATGTTGCTTGTTACATGTTACATGACCATGAGAAATGAGAACGACCGATTGACTAAATGGTGCCAGTACAACAACCTGGTTCTCAACTTCAGTAAAACCAAGGAACTGATTGTGGAGTTTGGAAGAGGAAGGATGAGGACCCACAATCCTGTTTGCATTAATGGGATGATGGTGGGGAGAGTCAAAAACTTCAAATTCCTGGGCATGCATAATTCCGAAGATCTTTCCTGTACCCAGCACACTGATGTAAAGAAGGCACATCAGCGACTCTACTTCCTGAGAAGATTACGGAGATTCGGTGTGTCAAAGAGGATTCTCTTGAACTTCTACAGGTGTACAGTAGAGAGCATACTGACTGGTTGCATCGTGGCCTGGAGAGGGGCAGGGAACACCATCAAGGTTCAGAAGAGCTGAATGGCTTGTTTTATGTTGCACTGTAGCCGCGCGCGAGAGAGAGAGCTAGGCAGAGGTGAATGGTGTCACTAATGCTGTCCACTTTGAAACAGGAAGAACATGATTTCGGGTGGAGAGAGTGTGCAGATGAATGGCGACATGCCCCACGACGGTGGACAAGGAGGCGGGGGGCACGAGGTGTCGGACGAGCTGAAGAAAACTGGAAGGTAAGATGAAAAATTCTACAACGTAAGGAGAAATAAATGTGCAACCTGGCTTAGAAACAAGGAACTGCAGATACTGCTCAATACACAGAAGTACACAGAGTGCTGGAGTAACTGTTGAATGTTTAGTAGAGTGTTAAATTTGTTCATGATATATGTATTTTTATTTCTATTTATTTTTAATGCACACTGAATGGACACTGGTTGAGCAACGTTTTTTTGTTTCCTCTGGGTATGCGAATACTCAGGAAATGACAATAAAGATATACAATACAATACAATACAATCTCTGGAGAACATGCATAGATGACGTTTCAGGTTGGGACCTTTCATCAATCTGGTTTACTCCAGCACTTTGTTTCTATCTTTGGTATAAAGCAGCATCTGCAGTTCTTAGTTATTGACTTATGGTCTAGTTTAGTCTAAAGACACAGCATGGAAACAGGCCCTGTGGCCCACCGATTCCGTGCTGACCATTGATCACCCGTTCACACTAGTTCTATGTTATCCCACTTTCTCCTTCACTCCCTACACACTAGGGGCAATTTACAGAGGGCCAATTAATCTACAAGCCAGCATGTCTTTGGAGTGTGGGGAGAAACCGGAGCACCTGGAAGAGACCCACATGGTCACGGGGAGAACGTGCAAACTCCGGGCAGACAGCACCCGTAGTCGGAATCAAACCTGGGTCACTGCTCTGTGAGGCAGCAGCTCACCGTAAATTGCCTCTAATGTGTTGGGAATGGATGAGAAAGTACTGCATCTCTAAAATTAATACTAAAACTAAAATGACAAATACGCTAGTTTCTCATTGACTTCAGACATTCCGGTTAGTCGCCCTTTGAATGAAAAGGAGGCAGGTTGATAGCAATGCTATCTTCAGTTTTTTCTTAAATTTCAAAAAATAAAGTTAATTCAGAATAAAAATAGATATACAAAAAAAAAGTGTGCATAAACTCATTCTCAGCATCCATACATTGATTAGTGACATATTCAGTAGTGTTTGCATACAACATTATTGCCAATCATGTGCCCAGGGTGATGTCCCCTCCGTTGTTTTGAGGGGTGTCCCCACTGGACTCTGCCCCCCAATGTCCAGCAGCGGAAGGACCTGAGACTGTGGTCCTCCCCTACAGAGCCTTGGCGTTGGCTGCACCAAGCTTCAGTGCGTCCCTCAGCACGTACTCCTGCAGCGGGCCAGTCAGCAACATTCCCTGACGGACATCTTTGGTCTGCACAGGAATCAAGCCTTTCAGCCCAAATTGCCCATGCAGACCAGGATGCCCCATCTAAGTTAGTCCACCGCTAATTCAGTGAGTCCCATACTGGGTCTGAAATGACCACAACCACATCATTCTTCACATCTTCCTCACAAATCCACAAATTTGGACTGATTTTCCCCTCATTCCTAATGACCATAGGATTCCCTATTGACCACAGCATTAGCTTATTGACCACAACATCCCTTATTGACCACAGCAACCCTTATTGACCACAGCAACCCTTATTGACCATGGCATTCACATATTGACCATGGCATTCACATATTGACCATGGTATCCCTTATTGACCATGGCATTCACATATTGACCATGGCATCCCTTATTGACTACAGCATTCCCATATTGACCATGGCACTCACATATTGACCATGGCATCCCTTATTGACCATAGTATCAGTTATTGACCACAGCATTCCCTTATTGACCACAGCATTCCCTTATTGACCACAGCATTCCCTTATTGACCACAGCATTCCCTTATTGACCACAGCATTCCCTTATTGACCACAGCATTCCCTTATTGACCACGGCATCCCTTATTGACCATGGCATCCCTTATTGACCACAGCAACCCTTATCGACCATGGCATTCCTTATTGGCCATGGGATTCCTTGTTGACTACATCATTCCTTATTGACTTTGGGTTTCCCAATTGACCATGGCATTCCTTATTGACCATGGGATCCATGGAACTATAATGGAACTATGTCATCATGAGGGATTTCCCTGCAACATCCCGGTTTTCTATTGAACTTTTCTTTTGTCCGACACTGTAGGTTCTTCGGGGGCTTTGTGGAGGACATAAAGAGGAAGATCCCGTGGTACGCCAGTGACTTCTACGACGCGCTCAGCATCCAGTCGCTGTCCGCCATCCTCTTCATCTACCTGGGCACGGTGACCAACGCGATCACCTTTGGTGGGCTGCTCGGAGATGCCACAGAAAACATGCAGGTTCGCGAGCACTGCCGCAGGTTGTTGGGCCTCTGCTTTCTGGGACATTGAAACTTACCGAATAGTGAAAGTCTTGGATAGAGTGTATGTGGAGAGGATGTTTCCACTCGTGGGAGAGTCTAGGAGCAGAGGGCACAGCCTCAGAATTAAAGGATGTTCCTTTAGAGAGGAGATGGGGAAGAATTTAGTTAGTCAGAGGGTTGTGAATCTGTAGAATTCTTTGTCACAGACGGCTGTGGAGGCCAGGTCATTGGGTATTTTTAAAGTTGAGATTGACAGATTCTTAATTACGATGGGTGTCACGTTACGGGGAGAAGGCAGGAGAATGGGGTTGAGAGAGAGATAAATCAGCCATGATCGAATAGATGGGCCGAATGGCCTAATTCTGCTCCTATGACGCATGAACTGATGTCCTAATCAGGAACTAATGTGACAATCTCTGGGCCAATTAGACAAGAGTGTTTTGTTATCATAAGTCCCGAAATGGAACAATGAAATTCTCACTTGCAGAACCCCCGACAGGTTAAAGGGGTGGTGGGGGTAAAGCTTGGCCCGTGATAGAGAAGGCACAAGGATGCTGGAATCTTCAGCAAAACACAAAGTACTGGAGGAACTCAGCAGGTCAGGCAGCATCTGTGGAGGGAATGGACAGACGGCGTTTTGGGATGGACCCTTCTGAAGACAGATTGGACGAAGGGGGACAAAGCTGACCACATCCCCACTCCACTAGGGTCAGTCTGAGGAAGGCCATTCCCCCGCACTTTGGATGGAGGACCAGCCAACGGCAGCTTCAAACCAGACTGGGAGTCAGTGGAGAGGGAGATATTGAAGGGAAAGGTGTAAAACACTTTAACTCCCCCTTCCATTCCCACACTGACCTTTCTGTCCTGGGCTTCTTCCATTGTCAGAGTGAGGCCCAGCGCAAATTGGAGGAACAGCATCTCATATATTGTTTGGGCAGCTTACAACCCCAGTGGTATGAACATGGACTTCTCTAACTACAAGTAGCCCTTGCTTTCCTCTCCCCGTCCGCCCCCCACACAAGCCATTGTACCAGTTTCAAAGTCATCTAGTTGAACCTCATTGTCTGTAACTCATTTTCGCTTAGCCCACAGCTAACAGTGGCCTTGCTTTCCCTCTCTCTATGTCCCTCCCCCGTCCTAGTTCTCCAACTAGTGTCACTGTCCTCCTGATTAATTTTACTGATTGTATGCCTCGTTGTCTCCTTCCCTCAGCCAATAATGAACCATTTTACATTTCCTTGAGCAATCGTCAACTTTGTTCTGTCGTTTTCACACCTAACCCTTCCATATCTCTAGATTCCCTCTACATTGACTCTCAGTCTGAAGAAGGGTCTCGATTCGAAACGTCACCCATTCCTTCTCTCCAGAGATGCTGCCTGTCCCGTTGAGTTACTCCAGCATTTTGCGTCTATCTTGCATCTGCAGTTTCTTCCTGCACAATGTATGAGCAGCCGTTGGATGGAACTCGCTGATTCATTATCTCCCCCTTCAGGGCGTGTTGGAGAGTTTCCTGGGCACTGCTGTCACTGGATGCGTCTTCTGCTTGTTCGCCGGGCAACCACTCACCATCCTCAGCAGCACCGGCCCCGTGCTGGTCTTCGAACGTCTCCTCTTCAGCTTCAGCAAGTACGTCACACTGGCACAGGCATTGGTGCAGGCATTTCCATTGATTGCTATTGCTATTGATATAGGAATTAATATTGGAACATAATAGCATTGATATTGGGCTTGATATTTGGATTATGGACACCAGAAGTTGGATTAACTCAGCGGGACAGGGAGCATCTCTGGATAGAAGGAATGGGTGACGTTTCAGGTCAAGACCCTTCTTCAGATGACCCGAAACGTCACCAGTATTTTGCGTCTATCTTCGGTGTAAACCAGCATCTGCAGTTTCTTCCTACCCCTGATATTGGGATTGAATTTGGTATTGGTATTGGAATTGGTTTATTAAAGTCATGTGTTCCAAGATACAGTGAAACTTTGGAGACAAAAGGAGCTGCAGATGTTGGAATGTTGAGCAAAACACAAAGTGCTAGAGTAACATAGTGGCGGGTCATATAACATCTGGGGAGGGAAATGGACGGGCGACATTTCGGGTTGGAACCCTTCTTCAGACATTTTTGGTGTACAATCGGGCCTAATCAGCCAACACATGAGTACAATCAAGCCATACTCAAGTACAACAGGTAGTGCAAAAAGACCAATCACAGAGTGCAGAATATAGTGTCACAGTGTTATAGGTCAGGTCGGGGGGAGTTCCCACCGTCATGGGTACCATGTAATTCCGTGCTACTTGCTCCATGGTCGGATAGTCGGTGACTAAACCGTCTTCCCCCACCTGGTTTGCCAGGTGAGGATGGGACTGTGGACCTCCAACAGGACCAAAAACAAGACCTGTCAAAGGGCGGATGAGCTCCTAGCGAGCCAACGGCCATCCACACTTCAGTAGATGTTGCGATCACTGTCGTAAGACACCGGGCCCATTTAAGACACCGTGCCCATTGATGTTTTCAACGATGATGATGATGTATTATAGTGCTACAGTTACTGAGAAAAAGTTCAATGTTCACCATGAGGTAGGCTGGGAGATCGGGTCTACACCCTAGCTTATGGGAGGAACATTCAGTAGCCTGGTAACAGGAGGGAAGAACATAGAAGAGGGATCTATCCTGGCCCATATGCCTCTATACCTTTCCTATCCATGTACGTGTCCATGTATCTTTTAAATGTTGTTATAGTACCTGCCTCAACCACCTCATCTGGCAGCTTGTTTTATACACCCACCTTGTGAAAAGGTTGCCCCTCAGGTTCCTATTAAATCTTTCCCCTCTCACCTTAAACCTATGTCCTCTGGTTCTTGATTCCCCTACTCCAGGCATTCAACCTATCTATTCATCTCATGATTTTATATACCTCTATAAGGTCACCCCTCAGCCCCCTGCGCTCCTAGGCTGCCCAACCTCTCCCTGTAGCTCAGGCCCTCGATTCCTGGCAACATTCTCGTAAATCTTCTCTGCACCAGGTCCAGTTTAACGACAGTTTAACGCCAGTTTAGCAGGGTGACCAAAACTGGACACCATATTCCAAATCTAACTTCACTAATGTATTTTACAAATGTAACATAGCATCACAATTCCTATACTCAAAACACTGATGAATGCCAATGTGCCTTCTTGACCACTCTATTTACCTGTCAAAACAAAGGACTGCAGATGCTGTTTTATACCAAAGATAGACGCAAAGTGCTGGAGCAACTCAATGGGACAGGCAGCATCTCTGGAGAAAGAGGCCTGACACACTGAGTTACTCCAGCACTTTGTGTCTATCACCCTATTTGTCACTTACTCACCTTTCAACAAACAATGGACCTGTACTAAATCCCTCTGCTTCACTGTGATGGCAAATTAGGCCATTCAGCCTATCATACCTCTATTATCTCTTTGAAAGATTCTAGAATTGGAATGGAATAGTTTATTGCCATGTGTGACTATGCACAGAGAGATTTTTTGCTTGCACACACACTGTCTACAAATTAATCACTCTCCCCCGCAGCCCTGCGTTTATTTTGTTCTCCTCGTCTTTCCTTCCATTGCCCCTTCAGTCATTCATCTACAGAAACGTTCCCCCTCCCCTCGCCCCCTCCCCCCCCCCCCCCCCCCCCCCCCCCCCCCCCCCCCCCACTGCACCCCTGGGACTCGTGGAGACCTCTCTCACCCTGTGGATCCGCTCCTTTCTGTCTCCGCCCAGAATCGCTCCACCTGAAGCCATCTCTGACACTGAGGTACTGAGTAATCTCCGGAACCACTCAGGAAGGATGTGTTGGCTCTTGAGAGGGTCCAGAGGAGGTTTACAAGAATGATCCCAGGAATGAGTAGGTTAACCTCCGATGAGCGTTTGTCGGCACTGCGCCTGTACTCGCTGGAGTTTAGAAGGATGAGGTGAAGGACATTATTGAAACATAGAATAGAGAAAGGCTTGGATAGAGTGGATGTGGAGAGGATGTTTCCACTAGTGGGAGAGTCTAGGACTAGAGGCTACAGCCTCAGAATTAAAGGACGTTCTTTTAGGAAGTAGATGAGGAGAAATTTCTTTAGTCAGATGGTTGTGAATCTGTGGATTTTTTTGCCACAGAAGGCTGTGGAGGCCAAGTCAGTGGATATTTTTAAGACAGAGGTAGATAGATATTTGATTAATACGGGTGTCAGAGGTTATGGGCAAAGGCAGGAGAATGGGGTTAGGAGGGAGAGATAGATCAGCCATGATTGATTGGCGGAGTAGACTTGATGGGCCAAGTGGCCTAATTCTACTCCTCTCACTGATGACCTTATGACCTTATGACTCAGACTGTGAGAGTGGTGTGGGCAGAGATGAGCACAGTCAGTCGGGAGATGAGCGTTTAAATTTAGAACTCACTTTCTTTGTCCTAACACGAACTGTGAATTCAGCATCTGCTGCGGCACTCTTGACAATTAGAGAGTCTCGTCCCCATGAGGGATGGAGTTAATTACAGCTATCACAGGAACACACAGAGTGCTGGAGTAACTCAGCGGATCAGGTAGCATATCTGGAGGACATGGATAGGTTTACTTTACTTTAGAAATACAGAGCGAAAACAGGCCCTTCGGCCCACTGAGTCCACACCAACCAGCGATCCCTGCACATTAACATTATCCTACACATTTGGGGCAATTTACACTTATAGGGAGTGCAGCATAGGTTCACGAGGTTAATCCCCGGGATGGCGGGGCTGTCATATGTTGGTAGAATGGAGTGGCTGGGCTTGTACACACTGGAATTTAGAAGGATGAGAGGGATTTGGACACGCTAGAGGCAGGAAACATGTTCCTGATGTTGGGAAAGTCCAGAACCAGGGGCCACAGTTTTATGAATAAGGGTAGCCATTTAGAACATTTAGAGATGAGGAACAACTTTTTCACACAGAGAGTTGTGAATCTGCGGAATTCTGCCTCAGAAGGCATTGGAGGCCAATTCTCTGGAGGCTTTCAAGAGAGAGTTAGATAGAGCTCTTAAAGATAGCGGATATGGGGGATATGGGGAGAAGGCTGGAACAGCGATCAGCCATGGTCACATTGAATGGTGGTGCTGGCTGCTGCACCTATTGGCTATTGTCTATACAAAGTCAATTAACTTAAGGGCCTGTCCCACTGCGGCGATCTAATCTGCGAGTTTTAAAGAGTTTGCCCTCGACTCAAGCTCGCAGCATGGTCGACACGTGGTCCTAGGAGGGCCTATGAGGTCATGAGGTCACTGGAACTCTCCTTCATGATCAAGGGAAGTTGCCACATACTCGCGGCCTCAGTTTGGTCTAGGAAAAGTTTTCAGCATGTTGAAAAATTTTCCGCCAGTAAAAATTGGTCGGCATGGTTCTTTTGAACTCGTAGTGCAGTGGAGTGGGGTCACCATGTAATTACAGGCAGTCGAGGGCAGCCGTAGGCAATCTCCTTTGCTGACCGGGCATTTTAATTGGCTCATTGGAATTTTCAGGACCCAGGAAAACCGACCGGTAGGTAAAATGGCCGCTAAACATTATTATAAGTTGTCTGACTTCTTAAAACTGTCTTCACTGTTTCTCTCCCCCGTTCTCCCCCCCTTCTCCCCCCCTTCTCTCCCATTCTCTCCCCTTCTCTCCCCCTCTCTTCCCTTCTCTCCCTCCCACCACCTCCACAGTCTCTAAAGGACTTACTGTACTCTGTGCAGCGTCTTTTACCTTCCCCTTCATCGCGGGTGTGAATTTCAGACAGCGCTCCCCCGCTTACCCTGGCCCCCGCCTTTGCAGTGTGCGTGTGTGTGTGTGTGTGTGTGTGCGTGTGTGCGTGTGCAGTCAGTCGATCCAGCTCGTGGTTTCATCGCTGACGATCAATCCAGCACGAGGTTTTCCAGGCGAGTGCCCTCGAGCTTGAAGGTTGAAGACAGCCGCTGTCAGTGGGACAGGCCCTTTAAAAACCAGTATGTCTTTTAAGTGCGGGAGGAAACCAAAAATCTCTGTGAAAACCCACGCGGCCACGGGGAGAACGTACAAACTCCATATAGACAGCACCCGTTGTCAGGATGGAACCCGGATCTCTGGCGCTGTAAGGCAGCAACTCTACAGCTGCGCCACCGTGTCACCCAAATAGGTGACAGAACATAGTTAGATTACTTTATTGCCACCTATGCCAAGGTGCAGTGAAAAGCTTTTTTGTTGCGTGCTATCCAGTCAGCAGAAAGACAATACATAATTACAGTTGAGCCGTCCACAGTGTACAGATACAGGATAAAGGGAATAACGTTTAGTCCACTAAAGAGATAGTCCGAGGGTTTCGAATGAGGTGGCTGGCAGCTCAGGAGCACTGTCTAATTGGTGTTTAGGATGGTTCACAGTGTCCAAAGAATATTTACAACATAGAACAGAAAGAACAGGCCCTTCGGCCCACAATGTCTGTGCTGAACATGATGCAAAGACCATCACATCTGCCTGCATGTGATCCATATCTCTCCATTCCCTGCATAGCCTTATACCTATCCAAGAGTCTTGTAAGCACCACTATCATATCTGCCTCCACCACCATCCCTGGCAGCGCGTTCCAGGCCCCCACCACCCTCTGTGGAAAAAAATACTTGCCCCGCACATCTCCTTTAAACACAACTCACCTGTCCCCAATAAAGAACTCACCTGTATCTGGTAGACAGCTCACCTGTCCCCAGTAAACCTCAATTGTCCCAGGTACACAGCTCACCTGTCCAGGGTACACAGCTCACCTGTCCCGGGTACACAGCTCACCTGTCCCGGGTACACAGCTCACCTGTCCCGGGTACACAGCTCACCTGTCCCGGGTACACAGCTCACCTGTCCCGGGTACACAGCTCACCTGTCCCGGGTACACAGCTCACCTGTCCAGGGTACACAGCTCACCTGTCCCGGGTACACAGCTCACCTGTCCAGGGTACACAGCTTACTTGTCCCCGGTAAATGGCTCACCTGATCCCCGTAAATGGCTCACCTGCTTAACAGTGCAATTTTTTTACACAAGGGTGGTGGGTGTATGGAACGATCTGCCAGGTGAGGTAGTTGAGGCAGGTACTATTACAACATTTAATAGGCACAGGTAGGTACATGCATAGGAAATGTATAGAAGGATATGGGCCAAATGTGGACAGGTGGGACTGGTGTAGATGGGCATGTTGGTCGTGTGAGCAAGTTGGGCCAAAGGGACTATTTCTGTGCTGTACTACACTTGGGGTGGCACAGCGGTAGAGTTGCTGCCTCACAGCGCCAGAGACCCGGGTTCAAACCTCACCTCGGGTTCTGTCTGTGTGGCATTTGCACATACTCGCTGTGACCGCGTGGGTTTCCTCCGGGTGCTCTGGTTTCCTCCCACATCCCAAAGACGTGCGGGTCTGTAGATTAATCGGCCCTCTGTGTACTCTGCGGCTTTATACTGTGTGTAGGGAGTGGGTGAGAAAGTGGGATAGCATAGAACTGGTGTTCTACGGGTGACCGTTGGTCCGCACGGACTCTGGGCCGAAGGGCCTGTTTCCGTGCTGTATCTCTAAATTAAACTAAACTCTGTTCTGAGACCATGTTCTTGGCAGCAGCTATCCACACAGAGAGTTGTGAATCAGTGAAATTCTCTGCCACAGAAGGCAGTGGAGGCCTATTCACTGGATATTTTCAAGAGAGAGTTAGGGCAAATGGAATCAAAGGATATGTGGACAAAAAGCAGGAACAGGGTAATGATTGTGGATGATCAGCCATGATCACATTGAATGGCGTTGCTGGCTCGAAAGGCTGAATGGCCTACTCCTGCACCTATTGTCTATGTTTCAATGTTTCTATGCCAGTTGATAGGACAGTGGACAGGAAGGATTGCCCTTTAACTGAGCTTGACGTGACATGGCGCTATATTCGTCATGCGCGCTGACACAATAGCCCCTCTCTGGTGCGAGAGAAAGCCGCCTTTGTCATCCCCAGTTTGGTCGTAGTGGCGTTCTATGCTTGCCCCGAGATAGGATCACGCAGCAGATGCGATGAAGGTCATCGTAGTGGGGGAACAATGACAGTCGAAGCCACTTAACACGTGTGGAGTGTTTCATCCCCCATTCACAAGCTGCACTTCACTTAAAGGAGATCTCACACAATAGAACAATTGTATTGCTCCAAACTCCACAGAGTCAGAGTGGCAAACCCACACAGAAACTGCCCATACCCAACTCAAGTTTAGGATTATTATTGTCACGTGTGTACAGTGAAAAGATGTGTTTTGCATACTATCTGGTCAGATCAGAAAACACTATTATGCCAAACTCAGGTACAAAGAAGATACAGAGTGCAGAATATAGTTCTCAGCATTGTAGTGCATCAGTTTCAGTGCCAACAGACCTCCCATAAGCTAAAGTGCTGTCCGATTAAACTCTACCCCATTGTCTCTGGAACTGATGCGCTACAATGCCGAGAACTCAACAGAGGAGGACAAAGGGGTTAATTAAGAGGGGGATAATAGAGCATGAAAGAAAGCTTGCGTGGAATATAAAAACTGACTGTAAAAGCTTCTTTAGATATGTGAAGAGGAATAGATTAGTGAAGACAAATGTAGGTCCCTTACAGTCAGAAACAGGTGGATTTATAATGGGGAACAAGGGAATTGCAGTTAAACAAGTACTTTGGTTCTGTCTTCACGAAGGAAGACACAGACAATCTCCCAGAAATACTAGGGGACTGAGGATCTAGTGGGAGGGAGGAACTGAAGGGAATCCATATTGGTCAGGAAATGGTGTTAGGTAAACCGTTGGGACTGGAGGCGGATAAATCCCTAGGGCCTGATGGTCTGCATCCCAGATTTCTTAAGGAGGTGGCCCTAGAAATCATGGATGCATTGGTGAACATTTTCCAATGTTTTATCGACTGAATATAAAGATGTAATAGCAGCGCATTTGGAAAGCAGTGACAGGATCGGTCAAACTCAGCATGGATTTATGATGGGGAAATCTATTGTCAAATCATGCTTGACTAATCTTTTGGAATTTTTTGAAGATGTAACAAGTAGAATGTATAAGGGAGCCAATGGATGTGGTGTATCTGGATTTTCAAAAAGGTCCCACTCCATAGACAATAGACAATAGGTGCAAGAGTAGGCCATTCGGCCATTCAATGTGTTCATGGCTGATCATCCTCAATCTGTACCCCGTTCCTGCCTTTTCCCCATATCCCCTGACTCCGCTATCTTTAAGAGCCCTACCCAGCTCTCTCTTGAAAGCATCCAGAGAACCGCCAGAGAATTGCACAGACTCACAACTCTCTGAGAAAAAGTGTTTCCTCGTCTCCGTTCTAAATGGCTTACCCCTTATTCTTAAACTGTGGCCCCTGGCTCTGGACTTCCCCAACATTGGGAACATGTTTCCTGCCTCTAGCGTGTCTAAACCCTTAACAATCTTATATGTTTCAATAAGATATCCTCTCATCCTTCTAAACTCCAGAGTGTACAAGCCCAGCCGCTCCATTCTCTCAGCATATGACAGTCCCGCTATCCCGGGAATTAACCTTGTAAACCTACGCTGCACCCCCTCAATAGCAAGAATGTCCCTCAAATTAGGGGACCAAAACTGCACACAATATTCCAGGTGTGGTCTCACTAGGGCTCTGTACAACTGCAGAAGGATCTCTTTGCTCCTATACTTGACTCATTTTGTTATAAAGGCCAACATGCATTTGCTTTCTTCACTGCCTGCTGTACCTGCATGCTTACTTTCATAGACTGATGTACAAGGATCCCCAGATCCCGTTGTACTGCCCCTTTTTCCAACAATGCCATTTAAATAGTGATCTGCCTTCCTGTTTTTGCTACCAAAGTGGATAACTTCACATTTCTCCACATTAAACTTTATCTGCCATCCCACTCCCCCAACCTGTCCAAGTCACCCTGCATTCTCATAGCATCCTCCTCACAATTCACACTGCCACCCAGCTTTGTGTCATCTGCAAATTTGCTAATGTTACTTTGAATCCCTGCATTCAAATCATTGATGTATATTGTAAATAGCTGCAGTCCCAGCACCGAGCCTTGCGGTACCCCACTAGTCACTGCCTGCCATTCTGAAAGGGACCCGTTAATCACCACTCTCTGTTTCCTGTTTGCCAACCAATTTTCTATCCATGTCAGCACTCTACCCCCAACACCATGTGCCCTAATTTTGCCCACTAACCTCCTATGAGGGACCTTACCACTCAAGAGATTAGTGTGCCAAAATTAGAGCACATGGGGTAGGGTATTGACGTGAATAGAGAACTGGTTGGCAGATAGGAAATAAAGAGTAGGAATAAATGAATCCTTTTCAGAATGGCAGGCAGTCACTAGTGGAGTGCCACAAGGCTCGATGAAGCGGGCCCCAGTTATTTACATTATACATTAACGATTTAGACGAGGGAATTAAATGTAACATCTCCATTTTTGCGGATGACACAAAGCTGGGTGGCGGTGTGAGCTGCGATGAGGATGCTATGAGTCTGTAGGATGACTTGGATAAGTTGGGTGAATGGGCAGATGCATGGCAGATGCAGTAGAATGTGGATAAATGTGAGGTTATTCACTTTGGTGGCAAGAACAGGAAGGCAGATTATTATCTGAATGGTGTCATATTAGGGGAAGGGGAGGTGCAACAAGACCTGGGTGTCCTTGTACACCAGTCACTGAAAGTAAGCATGGAGGTACAGCAGGCAGTGAAGAAAGCTAATGGCATGTTGGCCTTCATTGCGAGAGGATTTGAGTTTAGGAGCAAGGAGGTCCTACTGCAATTGTACATGGCCCTGGTGAGACTGCACCTGGAGTATTGTGTGCAGTTTTGTCTCCTAATTTGAGGAAGGACATTCTTGCTATTGAGGGAGTGCAGCGTAGGTTCACCATGTTAATTCCCGGGATGGCAAGACTGACATATGAGGAAAGAATGGGTCGACTGGGCTTGTATTCACTGGAATTTAGAAGGATGAGAGGGTATCTTAGAGCTGCATATAAAATTCTTAAGGGCTTGGACAGGCTTGATGCAGGAAAAATGTTCCTGATGTTGGTGGAGTCCAGAACCAGGGGTCACAATTTAAGAATAAGGGGTAGGCCATTTAGGACTGAGATTTCACCAAGAGAGATGTGAAGATGTGGAATTCCCTGCCACAGAAGGCAGAGGAGGCCAATTCACCGGATGTTTTCAAGAGAGAGTTAGATTTAGCTATTAGTGCTAACAGAATCAAGCGATACGGGGAGAAAGCAGGAACGGGGTACTGATTATGGATGATCAGCCATGATCGTATTGAATGGTGGTGCTGGCTCAAAGGGCCGAATGGCCTACTCCTGCATCTATTTTCTATGTTTCTACTATATTCTGCACTCTGTATCTTCCCCTTTGCTCTACCTATAGTACTTGAGTTTGGCGTGATTGTATTTTTGTATAGTATTGGATATCATGCAAAACAAAGCTTTTCACTGTACCTTAGTAATAAACCTGAACCTAATCCTAAAATTTGGCCCAGCATCACGGTCAACCTTTCCTATCCATGTAACTGTCCAAATATTTGTTAAATGGGGTTATTGTCCCCTCAGCCACTTCATCTTGCCAGAAGGCAGCATTATTATATTATCAACGGCATACTTTGTTTGGCCGAAGTTGAGTAATTGTGCTAAATTTATTAATGAGGAAGTGTCATTAATGCCTGAATTTACCATCTATTGCCCCACCGTAAGCTCTCGAGTGATAAACAGCCAGATGGGAATGGAAACCAGAATGATTTAGCTGATCACTGCAGCACGTGACAATAATGAACATCCACCTTTAGTTGACTTTAGTTTATCATTATTATGTGTACCAAAGTACAGTGAAAAGGATTCTTCGTAAAAAAGCTGTGCTGTCCAGTCAGCGGAAAGACGATACATGATTACTATCAAGCTGCCCACGTTTAGTGCAAGATAATATCCTGTAAAGTCTGATTAAAGATAGTCCCAGGGTCCCCAAGAGGGTAGATGGGAGGTCAGGACCGCTCTCTAGTTGGTAATTGAGTGGTTCCTATCTGGTGATAGCCTGGATACCCAAGTTTATGTTCATTAGTCATAGGAGCAGGTGTAGGCCAATCGGCCCATTGAGTCTGCTCTGCCATTCAACCATGGCTGATCTATCTTTCCCTCTCAACCCCATTCTCCTGCCTTCTCCCTGTAACCCCTGACACTGGCACTAATCAAGAACTTGTCAATCTCCGCTTTAAAAATGTCCTCTGAGTTGGCCTCCACAGCCGTCAGTGGCAATTAATTCCACAGATTCACCACCCTCTGACTAAAGAAATTCCTCCTCATCTTTTAAAAATTACGTCCTTTTATTCTGAGGCTTTACCCTCTGGTCCTGGACTCTCCCACTAATGGAAACATTCTCTCCACATCCACTCTATCCAGGCTTTTCATTATTCAATGTTTCAATGGTGTCCCCCGTCATCCTTTTAAACTCCAGCGAGTACAGGCCCAGTGGCGTTTAATGCTCATAGAAGTTGAGAGTTCATGTCGCAGTTGTATAAGATGTTGGTGAGGCTACATTTAGAATATTGTGCACAGTTCTGGGCACCGTGTTACAGGAAAGACAGGGCTGCCAACTCTCACGCTTTGAGCGTGAGACTCACGCCCTCAAGCAAACTCTCACGCCCTCACGCTGATCAGAAATTTCTCACGCTCTGTGGTGAGAAATTCTGTGATCAACGAAAATTTCAAAACTCAGATAAACTGCATGGTCCGCGGGTGTTGGAGAGCCGGGGCTGCGGGAGGGATGGGAGCAGAACCAGCGGCGGGAACAGATGCGGGGAGCCGGGACGGACGAGTGTTTGCCGGGGCCGGCGTGTCGCTCGCTGCAACTCTGGCCATGGAGCACTCCGGACAGTGCATGTCCCGGGCCGCGGAGCCGTCGGAAGCGTTGCGCCGCTGCCACAAGAGTCTCTGTGCCGAAGGGACAGACTCTCAAAGGGAGGTGGAGAGAGAGAGAGGGGAAGGAGACAGGGAGACAGTGGGGAGAGAGAGGGGGGGTGAGAGGAGAGAGAGGGGAGAGACAGGCGGCGAGTGAATGGAGAGAGAGAAGAGGGAGGGGGGGGGGGAGGAGAGAGAGAAGAGGGAGAAAGAGAAAGAGAGAGGGGGGAGAGACAGGCAAAGAGAGAACGAGAAAGAAAGAGAGGGGCATAAAAACATAAAGAGAGAGAGGAGAGGGAGGGGAGGGTAGGAGAGAATGGGAGAGAGAAAGGGAAAGAGAGAGGGGTGGTAAAAGAGAGGGGGAAGGGGGGAAAGAGAGAAACGGGGAAAGAGAGAGATAGGGGGACAAAGAAAAAAGAGATAGAGAGAGAGGAGAAAGAGAGGGGAGAGAGGGCAAGGGGAAGAGTGAGGTAGGAGGGGAGAAATGGGGGAAGAGAGAAGGAGAGAGGGGGGAAAGAGAGAGAGGTGAGAGGAGAGACAGAGAGAGAGGGGGGAGAGAGAGGGGGAGGGAGAGAGAGGGGGGGGGAGATAGAGAGGAAGGAAAGAAAGAGGTTGGGGAAAGCGAGGGGGGGAGAGAGAGAGAAGAAAGAGGGGAGGAGAAAGACGGGGAGAGAGTTAGGGGAAAGCGGGGAGAGAGTTTAGGGAAAAGAGAGGGGGAGGGGGGGGAGAGAGAGAGAGGAGAGAGGGGACAAGAGAGAGGAGGAAGAGTAAGTTGGGAGGGAGAGAGGGGGGGAAAGAGTGGGGAAGAGAGGGGGGAGGGAGAAGAGAGGGAAGGGGAGAGGGGGAGACGGGAGAGGGGGTGAGAGGAGAGACAGAGGGAGAGAGGGGAAAGAGAGGGGGAGTGGAGAGATAGCGGGGGAGAGAGAGAGGGGGGTTGAGAGGAGAGAGAACGGAAGAGAGGGGGGAGAGAGAGAGAGTCTCTGTCGAATTTGCCCAGGTGACCGGCATGGATCAGGTTGCGGCTCGGTGCATCCTGGAGGACAACCAGTGGCTGCTGGAAGTAAGTACCAAGCACTGAGTAGAAACGGAGGAAGGTAGTGGACTTCAAATGGGGGTGGTTGGAGAAAGCATCCTGCTTGCCTGCTAGATTTTCACTTACTATAACTGCAGGAAAAATGTTCCCGATGTTGGGGGCGTTCAGAACCAGGGTCACAGTTTAAGAATAAAGGTGGGAGGGGGGGGGCAGTTAGGACTGAGATGAGGACAAACTACCTTCACGTAGAGAGTTGTGAATCTGTGGAATTCTCTGCCACAGAAGGCAGTGCAGGCCAATTCACTGGATGTTTTCAAGAGAGTTACATTGGCTAACGACATCAAGGGATATGGGGAAAAAACAGGAAAGAGGTACTGATTTTAGATGAATAGCCATGATCATATTGAATGGCAGTGCTGGCTCGAAGGGCCGAATGGCCTATTCCTGCACCTATTTTCTATGTTTCTATGCTTGAGTATATGGCAATAAAACTCGATCACTTGATTTTGAAGCATTCATGCATGGTGGAGGTATAATGTGGTCATAGAGTGATACAGTGTGAAAACAGGCCCTTCGGTGCAACTTGCCCACACCCGCCAACATGTCCCAGCTACACCACCTGCTTTTGGTCCATACCTCCAAACCTGTCCTATCCATGTATCAGTCTTAACTTTTTCTTAAATGTTGGGATGGTCCCTGCCTCAACTACCTCCTCTGGCAGCTTGTTCCATACACCCACCACCCTTTGTGTGGATAAAGTTACCCCTTAAAAAGTTACCTCTTAAAAATACTTCATACAAAAAACATTGAAATCATACTTCTACAGTGCACTAAAACATGATTTTAATACATCAAATTTCAAAAAGTTCCTACCCTTCTTCCACACCCTCTCCCCACTCGGTTACTCCACTCCCTCACCGGATACCCCCAAGGTCAGTGATCAGTGATCGCACAGCCTCCTCCCTTTCAAAAACGCTCCAATCCAATTTAAAGCATATATATTCCATTTAAGTGTAAGTTATAAGACTCGCTACAGTATGCACCATATTGCACAATTTCAAGCTGAAAAATATAAATGTTCCGTACCAATGGGACGGGGCAACCTCCTCCCACCCTCCTCCCACCTCTATTGCTTGGAGCGTGGGAGGATAAGAGGTGATCTTCTAGAGGTGTATAAAATCATGAGGGAAATAGATTGAGTCTTTTGCCCTGTAGGGAAATCGAGAACCAGAGGACATAGGCTTATTGTGAGGTGGGAAAGTTTTAATAGGATTCTGAGTGATAACCTTTTGACAGTGGATGTGTGGAACGAGTATCCAGAGGAGGTAGTTGAGGCTGGGACTATTAGAATGTTTAAGAAACATTTGGACTGGTACAGGGATAGGACAGGTTTATGGGCCAAGCGCGGGCAGGTGGGACTCGTGTAGATGGGACATGTTGGTTGGCGTGGGAAAGTTGGGCCAAAGGGCCCGTTTTCACGCTCTGTTTCTCTGTGGCTCGGTGGTTCTCTGACTGTTTCTCTGTGGCTCAACGTGCTGCCATCCTTGTCTTGCAGGGACAATGCCTTTGACTACCTGGAGTTCCGTCTGTGGATCGGCTTGTGGTCGGCCTTCCTGACTCTGATCCTGGTTGCAACGGACGCCAGTTTCCTGGTGCAGTACTTCACCCGCTTCACTGAGGAGGGCTTCTCCTCCCTCATCAGCTTCATCTTCATCTACGATGCCTTCAAGAAGATGATCAAACTCTCCCACTACTACCCCATCAACTCCGACTTCCGGGTGAACTACGTAACCCTGTTCAGCTGCACGTGCCTGCCACCTGTCCCAGGTAGGAATGGTTTCCCCTCTCTCTGATCAGCCTCCTCCTCTCTGGACACAGAATGGAGCTGTCAGCTAGTTAGTTAGTTAGTTAGTTGGTTTAGTTTATCATCATGTGTTCGAAAGTACATTGAAATGCCACAGAATACGCAGCCATTCCACCACTGCTCATTGTGCCAGGGCTCTTGTGAAAAGATGGGTTTCAAAATAAATTATCTTATTTAATTTATTGTCATGTGTACCGAGGTTCATTGAAAAGCTAGTCAGCAGAAAGACTTTACATAAAGGCTCTCCATAGTGTACAGATACAGGATAAAGGGAATAACGTTTAGTTTAGTGCAGTTTATTGCCACGTGTACAGTGAAAGGGTATTTGTTGTGTACTATCCAGACTGAAGAACCTGTTCTGAACCTTCTCATGACCCTAGTTTCCCTCTCCCCTGAAACTTAGTCTGAAGAAGGGTTTCGACCCATTCCTTTTCTCCAGAGATGCTGCTTGACCTGCTGGGTTACTCCAGCACTTTGTGTCTCACTTCAGCGGATAGACTATACAAGATTACAATTGAGTAATCCACAATGTACAGCTGCATTATAAAGGGAACAACGTTTAATGCAAGGACACAGAGTGCTGGAGTAACTCAGCGGGTCAGGCAGCATCTCTGGAGAACATGGACACAGAGTGCTGGAGTAACTCAGCGGGTCAGGCAACATCTCTGGAGAACATGGACACAGAGTGCCATGTAAACTCCGATTAAAGATTATTTGAGGGCCTCTAATGAGGTAGATGGGAGGTCAGTACCTTGATGATGCTGCTGGCCTTGCCACCAGGACTGTCCAGCACAGGAACAGGCCCTTCGACCCACAATGTCCTTGCCAAACATGATGCCAAGTTAAACTAATCTCCTCTGCCTGCACGTGACCCACATCCCTCCATTCCCTGCATATCCACGTGCCTATCTAGAGGACCCTTAAAGGCCACTATTGTATCTGCCTCCATCTCCACCACTGGCAGCACGTTCCGGGCATCCAACATCTTCTGTGTAAAAAAACTTGCCCCTGCACATCATCATTAACACTTTGCCCCTCTTACCTTAAAGCTATGCCCTCTATTATTTGACATAGAAAACCTTCTAACTGCCCACCCTGTCTATGCCTCTCCTAACGTTGCCTCACAGCAAGACCAGTGTTACTGCCCCTGGGAAGGTTGTGGGGGTGAGCTGCCTTCTTGCTCTACTGTCATTGGTGAAGGTGACGGTGAAGTTGTGGGTACCTCCCCACAGTGCTGTCTCGCAGGGGTGGTAGTTGCAGGATCAGTTGACGTGCTCGGCTCTGGTCGATGTTTATTATTGTCGCGTGCACCACGTTACAGTGAAAATGTTTTGGTTTGCGCGCAATCGAGGCGAATCATAGCAAAACACGAGAACGTCAGCCGGTGCAAAAGAGAAAATAAACAGAATATCGTGTTACAAAAGTAACGGCAACATGGTGGCACAGAGGTAGAGTTACAGCCTCACAGCGCCAGAGCCCCGGGTTCCATCCTGACGACGGGTGCTGTCAGTATGGAGTTTGTATGTTCCCCCCGTGACCACGTGGGTTTTCTCCGGGTGCTGCGGTTTCCTCCCACACTCCAAAGACGTGCAGGTTTGTACGTTAATTGGCTTCTTTAAATTGTAAATTGTCCCTAGTGTGTAGGATAGTGCTGGAATACGTGATCATTGGTTGGTGTGGACTCAATGAGCTGATGGGACTGTTTCCACATTGTGTATCTAAACTAAACTAAACTAAACTAAGATGCTGAAATCTTGATCAAAGTGCTGGAGGAACTCAGTGTGTCAGGCAGCATCTGTGGAGGGAATGGATAGATAGTGTTTCAGGTCGGAGCCCGATGGAGTAGAGAGGGGGGGTGGGGGTGGGACAAGGCCTGGTGAGTGTTTGGTGGATACAGGTAAGGTGGTGATTGGCAGATGGGTGGAGTAAGTGACAAAGGCAGCAGGTGAAAAGAAGACCTATGGGGGTCAGATACAGAGAGAAGTGAAGGAATGGGATGCATAGTCGGAGGGAGGGATGTGGGTGGACGGGAACGGGGGAGGGGAAGGGCAAGAGGGGGTATTAAAGGGGAATGTGGGATTCGGGGTTGGGAGATAAGCGTAGGGAGATGAGGAAAGGAACAAGTGGGGGGGGGGGGGGGGGGGGGGGGGGGTACGGAAGGGGGTAGGGGGACATTACTTAAAGTGGAGAATTCAACGTTGTAAGTTACCCAACTGCAATATGAGGTGCTGTTCCTCCAGTTTTCATGTGAAACTGCAGTTGCTGCTTTATACCAAAGATAAGAGAAGACGGGTATCTGTCCATGTTCTCCAGAGATGCTGCCTGACCCGCTGAGTTACTCCAGCACTCTGTGTCCATGTTCTCCAGAGATGCTGCCTGACCCGCTGAGTTACTCCAGCACTCTGTGTCCATGGTCTCCAGAGATGCTGCCTGACCCGCTGAGCTACTCTAGCATTCTGTCCATGGTCTCCAGAGATGCTATGCTATGGTCAGGAATAGGACAGTTATAGGCAGCTGGGAGGAGTGTACCTCAGGAGGAGTTTTGGGAACTAAGGAGTAAGCTAAAAAAGGGAAAAAAAGGTCAAAAAGGGGCCAGGAGATTGTTCTGGCGGGTAGCATTAAGGACAATCCCAAGAGTTTCTATAACCGCATAAAGCGAAAATGGGTAACAAGAAAGCATGGGATCCCTCAGGAATCAAAGCGGTCACCTCTGTGTGGAGCCCCAGGAGATGGGCAAGGTCTTCAATGAGTATTTCTCCTCTGTATTTACCATGGAGAAAGACAGTAGGACGGAGGAACTTGGGGCAGTTAATGAAAGTGTCTTGAGAGCAGTCAGTGTTACCGTCGAAGAAGTACTGAAGGTACTGACTCATATGAAGGTAGACCTATCTCCAGGGCCTGATCAGATATTTCCGAGGACATTGTGGGAAACTAGAGAGGAAATTGCAGGAGCCCTGGTTGAAATTTACGAGTCGTCCTCAATTACAGGAGAGGTGCCGGAAGACTGGAGGGTGGCAAATGTTGTACCTCTTTTCAAGAAGGGCTGCAGGGAAAATGCTGGGAACTATAGGCCGATGAGCTCAACATCTGTAGTTGGAAAGTTGCTAGAGAATATTCTGAGGGATAGGATATACATGGACTTAGACGGACAAGGGCTGATTAGGGATAGTCAGCATGGTTTTGTGCGTGGGAGGTCATGTCTCATGAATCTGATTGAGTTTTTTGAAGATGTGACCAAAATGGTCAATGAGGGCAGAGCTGTAGATGTTGTGTGCATGGACTTTAGTAAGGCATTTGATGTGGTTCCACATGATAGGCTGCTCTGGAAGGTTAGATCGCATGGGATCCAAGGAAAGACAGCTGATTGGATAGCAAATTGGCTCCATGGAAGGAAGCAGAGGGTGATGGTGGAAGGTTGCTTCTCGGACTGGATGCCTGTGACTAGTGGTGTGCCTCAGGGTTCGGTACTGGGCCCGTTACTGTTTGTCATCTTCATCAATGATTTGGATGATTAGCAAGTGGGTGGTTTTGCAGATAGTAAAGATAGTTGTCAAACATTGCAGCAGGATCTGGATCGATTGGCCAGGTGGGCTGAGGAATGGTTGATGAAATTTAATGCAGAGACATGCGAGGTGTTGCATTTTGGGAAGTCTAACGTGGGCAGGACCTACACAGTGAATGGTTGGCCTCTGGGTAGTGTTGTAGAGCAGAGGAATGTAGGAGTACAAGTACATGGTTCCTTGAAGGTGGAATTACGGGTAGATAAGGTGGTCAAAAAGGCGTTTGGGCCAAACGCAGGTAGGTGGGACTGGTGTAGGTGATGCATGTTGGTCGGTATGGGCGAGTTGGGCCGAAGGACCTGTTTCCGTGCTGTAAGACAGTATGACTCTATGACTCTCAGGTTTGTAATCACTCTGCTCTAGATGGCTGGGATCGATTACTTTGTCTGCGGCTATCTTTACTCTCTGCATTGCAACTTAAATCGCTCTGGTGTGTGTTTCCTCTTTAAGTAGGCAGCTGGCAGAGTAAATTGACCTTGTTCACTGTACAATGGACTGTTTTTCTTTGAGTCGAGCCATACACCCCACCCCAAATCCATCAGCCGACACCAGGGCAGCAATAAATACTTGTATTATAAACAAGCCCACATCAGGTCAGCTCTGAATCAACTCTGGACTGCCCGGGTCACTTCAGATCAGTTTCGGTACAAGTTTAGTTTAGTTCAGAGATACAGCGCGGAAACAGGCCCTTCGGCCCACCAAGTCCATCCCAACCGGTGATCACCCCGTACACTTGCACTATCCAACATACTAGGGACAATTTACAATTTACCGAAGCCAATTAACCTACAAACCTACACGTCTTTGGAGTGTGGGAGGAAACCGGAGCACCCGGAGAAAACCCACACAGTCACAGGGAGAACGTACAAGCTCCATACAGACAGCAGCCGTAGTCAGGAGATGTAAACAGGAAGAATGAATCCAGTTATTGAGGCTCCCATTGTCAAAGTTTAATCAGGAGATTGAATGTAACGGGAAGATACCCGAATGTTGTGAAGACTATCAATAGTTATCGATGTACAGAGAGGTCTCAGGGTTCAGGTCCATAACTCCCTGAAAGTGGCGACACAAGTGGATAGAGTGGTCAAGAAGGTGTATGGCACAAACAAAGAACTGCCAATCCCGGCCTACAAAAATAGATGTCTGAAAAATGGTCCCCACCATCCATGTTCTCCAGAGATGCTGCCTGACCCGCTGAGTTGCTCCAGCACTCTGTTCCATGTTCTCCACAGATGCTGCCTGACCCACTGAGTTACTCCAGCACCTTGTGTCTTTTACAGTATACGGTATGCTTGCCTTCATTGGTCGGGGCATTGAATGTAGGAATCAGTAAGTCACAATGCAGCCTCATAAGACTTTTGGTCAGGCTGCTTTTGGAGTATGGCGTGCAGTTCTGGTCGCCCCCATTACAGGAAGGATGTGAGGCGGTGGAGGGTGCAGAGGAGGTTTACCAGAGTGATGCCTGAATTAGAGGGTTCTTGCTACAGGGAGAGGTTGGACACACTTGGACTGTTTTCTCTGCAAGCCAAAGGGTGAGGGGAGACCGGGTAGAGGTAAATAAAATTTATGAGAGGCATAGACAGGGTAGATAATCAGAATCTTGTTCCTCGGGTGGAAATGTAAAGAATAGAGGCCGTAGTTTTGGTCCAGCTGTGGACTCACCAAAGTCATATATAACTGAAACCTCATCTCCCTACTTTGGTCAATACCTCCTCATACTTGTATCAGATAATACCATACATATATACAGTCAAGCCAAACTCCAGTACAATAGGTAGAGCAACGGGACGAGACAGAGTTGCA